>NC_048912.1:2863874-3132162 GCF_011077185.1 Oxyura jamaicensis
TGCTTTTAATTTCCAGCCAGAGCTGTCAGAAGTTTCAATAAGCCATTTTTTTTTTCAGCAAGCTATATACAAACCCCACAAAACAAAGTGGAAATCTACGAATATTTTGTTCTAACAATAAAAAACTGAAACTGAGAGCCAAATGATCCATATTTTCATCCAATTCAGTTTTCACATCACAGTGGATATCACAGACATCGTCACTGCCATATAATAATGATGTAAGAGAATCACACCCTTTCTTTTATGCTAGGTATTTTCTAACCTAACATTTACATTCACAGTTATGTCTCAGTAACATGCTCAAAGGGATTTAAAACAGACCTCTAAAGTGTGGGCACAACTGCTTAAACTTGGAAACGGACGGGATTTGCACATTGAGGTAGGATCTGTACTTGTACGTCAATTATTCTGACTACACATGTGCAAGGCAGACAAACAACCATTTGCAAATGAAAATGATTTTGAATCATTTAAGTTTGGATCATGTAAAAGACTGAGAAACCACTTTCAGCTGCATCCTGTACACCTAAATTAGTGTTTTTCAATTCAGAGAGAAACTTTATTCTCAAGCTAGGGCACCCTTCCCAAAGCAAGAGTGGGAGGATTTTAAAAAAAGAAGAAAGAAGCACAGCAGAAGTACTACAGATTTGGTTAAGAAAAAGAAAAATCAAAGCAATAAGCAAAGTGGTTAATATTTCTTTATAAAGCTAATACTAACATATACACATGTTGAAGTTAATAAGAGATGCTAAGTATAACTGCTAGTGACACCAAATCTATCAAAAACATGCTTATAGTTTATATAGAATACAAATACAGCTTTTAGTCTTAATACTGACATACTGGAAATACTTTAGTCTTATGGTTTTAAAGTACCCTCAGAACCTCATTTCTGTGTTTCTACACCAAAAGAGATGGTTGGATGCTTCGGTAACCAACTGCCTGCAGAAAGCACTCAATATGCTTTTACAGCCACCAAATTAGACATGAAAATTATATCCAAATTACATAAAAAGCTGTAATCCAGATTCAGATCACCTCTTTAAAAATGCCAGCAAGAATTTTACTTTCCAAAGCATCTCGGTTCCTATTCAGTTCAATTGTAATCATTTGTGCTCAGGACTTTGGAAAAAAAAAAAAAAAAAAAAAAACCATGATCACCACTGAAAATGCTTTCAAAACTGTGTCCTTTGTAGTACGTTTTTTCTATATGTCGAATTATATGCCATAAAGTGTCTCTGTCAGGCATTCAGAGCACAGCTGTGATGAGCAGCAGCCCATGATTAATTCTGTCCTTGCTCCTCAAACTATTTGCCTTGTCTAATTAGGAGAAAACACAATAGAAGTTACAAACATTTTCACCATTTCCAACTGGCCGTCAAAAACACAAGAGAAGCCAAGTTGTTTTCACTATCCGCCATGAATAATGTATAGATAGACAAAACCTCAAAAGTTTACCCCATTTCGTATGGCATTGTTCACATAGTTTTTCCCCACTTTTGTTTATTTTTTATTTTTTTCCAAAAACTGCTCTGAAGCCCACTGATGTGTGCGGCACTGATGTGCGGACCTTTAGAAACTTAGGGAAAACATTTTTTAGTGTTATTTCTAAGTTCCCAAGCTTTTTCCTTCATTGCAAGCATCAGCTCGACGTTCAAAGTCCAGTTGTGAAGGGTGTAGTGAAAAAACAATATAAGCAAGGCATCTCCGAAACAGCGCTCCCTGAATTCCAAAGGAACGACGCGCAAAGGCATCGATGCCCTTAGAGGTGCAAGCAACCGCCGGACCTCAGCACAGGGGTAACTCCATCACTTCTGCAAGCACCACTGGTGTAGAGGAGCCAGGAGCAGTTCAGCATGGGGATGCAGCAAACTCTGGCTGGAAGGAAACCCTCTCACAGGGGAACTTTGTGTCGCACGTTGTTGAAGGGCATTAGACCACCCCCAGCACGCACAGGCTCTACAGCAAACCACTGAACTCCAGGAACTCGCCCCAGCGTCCAATGCCTGAGACAACGTGCCTATCGCCTCTGTGTGCCTTTATCACCAGCCAGAGTGATAAAACTGGAATAAAACAAACATATTTCCAAGGATGTTGTGGTACACAGATTGACAGATGCTACCTAAGTTACAGGGAAAACGCTGAATCTGGAAGTCCTAAGACAATATTCCGCTTTCCACAACTATTTTGTAATGTATTTAGAAGCCCAACCAGGCAAAACGTAGGCTACTGGCACAGCTCAGTGACTGTTACCTCCCAGTCAATTCCAAGAACTCAGGAGCAGCCCTCAGGTGCTTCAGTTCCCTCCTTTAACAGCCCAGCTGAGACCTGACATCCTCTTAAACGTGAGCAACACACCACAAAACTTCATCACATTGCAGGAAGATTTTCAAAATCTTGCAAGTAGACGTTATGTTTAATTACCCTTGCTTTAAATAAAACTAAAACACCTGAACAACCTGAACACCCTTGGCAACGTGAGATTTAGGGGATTTCTTTTTTACACGGTTAAGTACTGCAGATGACGGGATATATTTATTTAGTATCGGACAGAGACCAGCACACCCCGTGTGATTCCCAGTGCCCCCCAGAGCAGCGCTCGGAGCCACAGCCGTGTCCTTTTGTGAGGCTTCAGGCTGCAGATCTGCAGCCAGGGCTGGCAGCAGCTACCTCTGAGTGCAGGGTCCCCAGGGCTGGGAACAGCCCCTCTAACACCGGACTTACCCTCCTGCTGAGAGTGATTTGGGGCTTCTCCCCTCCTCTCTCGCACTTCTCAGCACCCAAGCCTAGGACATGCTCCTGGTAGCAAAGAAAACACTGCAAAAACACATTTACCAGGGCTTAATCAAAATCCCTTTCCATTTAGGTGAAGTGTTTTAGGGTTGAGCATTTTTTAGTATTTTTTTTTTCTTTCTTAAAAAAAAAATCCAGATGGGATTCTTTGTTATTAGGCAGTCTGAATAAGGAAATCTTTAAATCTTTGGCTGCTAGAGAGGAGCCCGAAACATTCCCGAAGTTTCAGTAGGTTGTTTGGACCCGGAGCATTTTTTCAGCTCCTTGAGGAAGTCGGGACAAGCTGCCAAGTTTGGATCCTGACCCACACTTACAAAACAAACAAACAAACCCACTCAGGATGTCTCAAATAATGTGCATCCTTTGTTAACGGAGAACTTTTTCAAGGCTGATTTCACTTTCACAGCTAGGGCAGCAGCTGGGGCTGGGGAGGCTCAGCCGATGTGTTACAGGCACAGCAGCCCAGGCTCCTGCCTCTGAACCCCGAAGAGCTCTTCCAAGAGGACGGTGTCAGTCCTCAGGGCGTTCAGATCGGAGCATTACAGGTTCAGAGGCAGGCCTCTGACGTACTGGACAAACAGAGCGCTTTGCAGCACCCTGCGACTTTGTGCGAGGCACGAGACGAGACCCACCGTGCTGCGAAGCCACTCGCTTCCACAGGAGAGTGGCAGCCATCTGCTGGCAGGTAGGGAGCAAGGAGAGACCTCTCACAGGGCTTCCCCAAAACTCAGGCGTCATTAGAGGCACCCATGCAGAAGAGGCGTCTGTGCCTCAAAAGCATCCCGCTCCTCTTCTTTACTTCAGACGATATCCCTGAAACAGACATCAAAAGATAGACGCCGCCAGGAAAACACACGCTTAAGAAGTAGGAAAATATCATAGACTTTATCAAATTGTCCTGAAGAACTGGATGTAAAGTCACAAGTCATTTTCTGGAATTCTCAATCTTATCTAAAGAAAGAAAGATTGCCGTTCCTTTAATCTACAGACGAAAAGGAGCCAGCTGTACATCTGAAAATCAGCTGTGTATTGATCCCGCTCCTGTTAATATTCATGAAGCTATATCGTAAGACTGGAGATTTTAACACAGTGCCCCCAGACTCTAAATCAATTCCCATTGATTTCAATTGGCTTCTCCCATCCAAGCATCGACCTCACCCCTCCCTTGGAAACATGCTCTCAAGGTCCTTTGAAACACACTTGCTGTATAATGAACTCTGAAGGATTGCATGTGCTTATTGTTATGTTCTGTCCTTCTCCACCCGTTGAGCTTTTGAGGGGGTGGATACCATTATCTGATTTGATGTGAACATTTAAAAATTTGAACCTACGCCCCACAGGGCTCCCATCAGGTTCTGGAAGCCAGAATAAATTCTTTCTCTTCATTTAGATTTGCCTGAAAAGTTCAAGGCTAAGGCGGTCATCTAACAAAATTGCATTTCTTGACACTGCCTGCTTCCAGGAGAAATATATACTGAAACATTTCTGGGCCCTGTTTGGCACACTTCTGGGGGCTCCAGCTAAGCAGGTTTAGAGGAGTGGCAGGTTCTCGGAGCAGGGGTTTGAAGGGTAACCTTAATTTGCTCTGCTCTCTTAAAATGCTGGGCCCTTGGGTCCGACCTTGCTCTCTGCTGAACTTTCCAGCACCTGGCATTCAAGTCTTTTCTGGGTGAGTTACGAGGAGCTAAGGGAACTCAGCAAATAAGCAGATAGATGCCAAATCCGATGCTGAAATTAGGAGTTTCTATCTAGATGTTCGTGGTTTCACTTAAACACACCAAGCAGGAGATACCCGTGCTTCCATTTGTACCCCAGCTGCAAAACAAAGTGTATTTTAAAAGTAGGCCTTTTCCCATTAAAACATTTAGTTTCCTCAGTGTCTGCTTCCCCGGCTCATCCAAAGCTGTACTAATACTGGCAGTACTTAACCAAAGTACTGGGAGAGCTACTTGGGTCTGTACAACGGGCCCCTGCAGGACCACGGAGCTACAGCATCGTTTATAAACGCGATTCTGTGCTACTACACTGGGCAACATCACCATCAAGTTGACACCTTCCCATACCCAGTTTGGTCACAATTCTGTTGAGGGTGTGCAAGGCTTTCTCCCTGCATTCAACTATCCTTCCTCCTCTGACACTTTCTTTGCAGGTCCCTCAGCCGTGCCTACACCCGAGCTGTTTGCGCATTTCAACGTGCTGCAATTAGCAGCTATGAAAAATTCTAGGCTCCGAATACAATCATGATCAAATGGCTTTAAAAAGTTCTAAATATATGGATTTGGCTATATATGTTAAAGTCCAAATAACAAAACTTCATGTAACATTGGTTTCTAGCTGCCCTCAAAAGGCTTTCACATGTAACTGACTGAATTACACTTTGTCAGTTCCAATCAGACAGCAGGATTTTACTTGCATCTTTTAAAAAAATGAATCAATACTATAGAGGCCTGGGGGAGAATCACATCCAAACTTCCCCAAACGTTACAGCCCTAACAGGGCGGCCATCCACCCCAACCCAGCCAAACACCATCGCCGTCACTCAAACCACACTGCACCTACAGCAAGGCTGACTTGCATGGGAATTTGGAATAACCAACACCAATAAAGGCTGTAAAAATTGATACAGAAAGGAAAAAAAAAAAAACAAGCTTCCTTTTTTGTCCTCTGCATTTCATTTTCCTTTCTTGTCCTGCTACCTACACGCTAAAGAAATGCAGAAGCTGACCCTTTCCTGAAGGTTTTCTACCAACCTGACTCTCTGTAGTGATGCTCCTTTTGTCATTATGCAGGAACTCTGTGTCCCTCGCGAAAAGGGACCTCCAGCCGAGCCCTGCTCTCCGTGTAAGATCAGAGGTGAGCAAACAACTGCTCACCAACAACTTACATCAGGGTAAGGGAGCAGCCCATTGCAAAGCAGCGAGCCCTGTACCAGCGCAGGACTACCTGTGCCTGGGGAACGCGAGCCACGGCCGTTGGCTTTTTGTTTTCAACTCCACAAAGCTTTGGGATTTTGGGGCTTGGATTGCAGGGAATTTGGAGAAAAGGTCTGGATCAGTCCTGAGCCCACCAGCCTGCCCTGTCAGTTCCGACATAAACCCCAACACCAACATTCGGCAAAAGCGAGGTGGTAAGGACTTTTGGAGCTGAGAGCGCTGCTGATACAGCCCTGGCAACCTCCACACCAACCGCAAACCCAGCCCTGTTGTTCCACGTATCCCTTTCACAGCTTCCTGAGACCCCCTGCAAGATGCTGCTCGCGCGCCCCGCTCCATTTCTCTTCTCCTTATTCAAGCGCGCTCCCGCGTGCCTCCCGCCTGCCGTTTTCCCTTTCTGCAAGCTCCTTCCTGCCTCCGAGTGCCCTTCTCCTATCGCTTTCGCAATCAGAGGAGGCCGGACATCGCTTTGCTGAATGGGAGGAAGGCTCTGTAATTAACTGGATCCTTTGCTGTTTACACAAACACTTAAAATATACAGCCAGCGGAAAGGGCAGCCTCAGCAGCACAGCGCAAATTAAACCGAGTCCGAGGTGATTCCTGCAGAAAGCCATTTAACTAACAAGGTGCTGCTCTTTTCAAAAATGTTTCGGTTTTTGTTTGAACACTACTGCTATTCATATTATCCCAAAATTTTTTAAAAAAACAACTAAAACTAAATGAGCTTTAAATGTATTGAGCCAACTAACATGTAAGCACCACATGAAACAATAGAGCCCAGGTGATTTCTGAGCAGGACAGAGCCAGCACAGCAGACGAGAAGTCGGGGAAGTATCTGAGCATTTTCAGTGAATTTCCTTCAGTTGTGAATTGTCTTGCTGGCGCCTCCAAACACTTGGAGAAGTGATTTCACTTGCAGGATTATTTTCTGAAACAAATTATGCTTATAAAGTGAACTTATGATCTTTAATTATATGTCAACTACTAAAAAATGATTAAAAAATGATACACAGCCAACAAAAAATCAGGAAAAGGGCACCCAGCACGCTTTGTGATCAAATTACCATAAGGCTCATTTCAACATAGCCCAAATATTCGTGACAGTTTTTCGAAAATCGTTGTTTCAGAATATTTACAAAAACAGAAAATTAATGGAGATTTATTCTGAATAAAATAATAAATTAGAGTTTAATTATCGTTAACCGGAATCTGGAAAAACCATCTGTTCTTATTTATACATCAACCACAGTAAGCCACATTCATGTCATCCATCTTCAGAACAGCACCGAGGCATACACTCAGCTTTAAGCACCACTCACGACTACGGGACACAAGCACACGCTAAAAGCCTTTTTCAAGTTGGGTCCTCACCCAGCAACTGCTGCCGCTTCTGACCCAAGGAGCTACACGATATCACCGTGCCCAGCCGGCGCTCCCGTCCACACAGGGGTTCAGACCTGACCACCCTTAACCGAAGGCAGTATCTTGCTGCGACTGGCTGAGCCCATCTTAACACAAAAAAAAGGGGGTTAAAACCACAAATAAGAAAGAATAACCAAAAAATGCATTCCTCGGAAGTTAGTTCAACATTAATAAGGGAAACAAACTAAACGCATCCTGAGTTCCTCTTGAACTGTGTTTTCTATTAATAGCTTCGCAGTGAAGCTTACCAATGGCAAACTTCATAGAAGAGAAAATAAGCTTATCGAGTTGAACGTTAGGTAATATTTTAAAAGTTACTTTGAAATACTTCTAACAGGGAAGGCATCAGAAAACCTCCACCTCGCTGCGTTTGAATTTTGCCTACCTACCCACTTCATACCTTATAATTAGAGACGAGGAGGCAGCACTAACATCTATGCTGGGTTTGATGGAGGTTATTAATTTGTGCTCAAGACAAAGCACTACGTATGGAGAGAACTGTGGCTTACACATTTCAAACTGCCAAGTGCAAAGTCTTCACTTACGGGACTTCCCCTCAAATCAGATGTTCTGATGTTCCCATTTCAGATAACATTTCAAAGAAATAGCTTTTGCAAAGCTGGGCTATCCATAAAGTGACAGAAAACTTTCTGGTTTTTATTTGCATCTTCAGTGTCTTGCATCTGCAAGCCTGAGGACCGCAGGCTGTAACGCCATCGCCCCGTTTTCTTCTGCCAGGAAACAAAAAAGGGCCTTTCTGTTGGAGAGTTCTCCAGGTTTCTTTATCTGATGCAGGTGGGAAATGTAAAAGGAAGATGCTTGCCTCTGACAGTCGCTCATGGGTTTTGCATCTCTGCTGCTGTGCCATGACGGATTTTAAATTTTGATAACCCCTTTTTAGCCCTTTCAGACTGAGGCCATGAAATGCCACAGCTCAAACAAAACCAGGTCCTGTCGGCCCATGTTCATACAAATAGCCCAAACCAAGATGATTTATTTACAACAGTTAATACAATTGGTGGTAACGACTTTATAGGCAACCTCTAAGTGCAGGCAAGATGAAAAATTTACTAAATTGGAGTATAAAAATTCATAAGAAAATGTACAGAATCAATATTTCATGGGCCTTGCTTTACCTTGCCTTACACAAATCTACTCCAGAGCTCACATTAAAATTTAAACCAGCTTCCTGCGACAAGTTCAAATGCTGGGGCTGTTTCATATTAGTTTAACTTCGGAGGGTATTTTTGTTTGTTTGTTTCATAAATTGGAAAAAAGCACTTAGGGAGTGGCACACTTTGAGCGCTTGTGCGCTGCTTTTTCTGTTTTCCTCCCTTCTTTTAGGAATAAACTAATTGCTGACATAAATAAGGAGGACATTGCTTAAAAAAAAAAAAAAAAAAAAAAGAGAATCCTAGAATACCTTTGCATTCTCTCTAATACAGCATAGGAGGCACTGCTTAGAACTAATACCTGAAGAATACTCTTAAAGGCCACTAGTCTGGGAACAAAGCTTGAAAAAAAAACACAACTTTTGGCAATAGCACTTGTATGGGACCAAAAAGATGTAGGGATGCCCTTGAGAACAAGTAGTGCCTGGCCAGCCTCCCATTGCCCCTGACAGCACAACCCGGGGAGCTGACCCAGCGAGGCGAGAGCTGGAGCTACTCTTCAGAAACCTGGTGCCAGCTGCAGGCACCTCACACTGCTGGAAAACCCGGGGCTGCTCTTTCATGGTAGGAATTGGGTACCAAAGAACTGGAGGAGGAGGAGGAGTGAACTTGTTCACGTTTACTCCATCAGAGGGACCAAGTCCTGGGCTGGCCTCTGCAAAATGAAACACCTTTCATTGCAAAGATGCTCACTCACACGGTGTTCAAAATGCAACAGCCTGTTGTGATGGAAACTGGGAACTTGATGGTTTGTTCCTTGTTATTTTTCCACAGGCACGTGCAAAGTCCATCCTTCACGTCGTCCATCCTGACCCTGTTTGCACGATCTTGTTGAAGTTTTATGCACCTCTTATCTTGACATAAACCAGTTTGTCCAGAACAACGAGGAAGATTTCTTTCTCTTTGAAGATAACAAAGGAATGATTAAAAATCACCTCCTTGATGTTTGCATATGGTTCACAAATAATAGAAGGCAAGGATAGAGCCCAAATATAGAGATGGAGAAAAAAAATCACCTGCAAGTATTTTATTTATGCCTGCATGCTCATATACATTCAGTTGTGGTTCACTACAAATGAAAAAAATCGCAGATGTTTCTGGAGGACACCAAGTACACCTGGAAAAGGGCATTTCTACCACTGCACTCTTCAATTCCACGAGACTGTCTTCATCAGTTTGAACAAAAGTGATGTGCCAGATTTCCAGTTTAGCTGTGCAATTGTGTGTGAAAATAGCGTTAATTATATAAGTGACTAATAGGAAGAAACAGAAGCATTTGCACAGTTTAGGAGCAAAAATGAGTTTAAAAACTTATTCAAATGTACGACCCTTAACAGTCGTATCCGGACTTTTACTCCTTGACAGTATCCTATCGCACAGAAAGGCTGTATTCAGCTAGCTATTATGTTACTTAAACATTATCTAATTATTAAAAATAATTCTTTTACTGGCACAAACAAGTGTGATAGAAAAAATGTTATGTTCACTTTCTTAAGTTAACAGAAGACTTCAGCGTGTTAGCAAAAACTGGTGATCATTTATTACTTATTATACTGTAATTCATTAAGCTTGTAAGAAATATTTAGATACTTAATTGGCATTTAACAAGATAGCTATAGAGAGTAAATGAGACATTAAATCCTCTTCTAAAATGCCCATTAGCTTTGCTTTGGAAATTAATTGATCTAATTCACTTGCTGTAAACCACTCTGGTCTGCACCAGTTTGGAACTTGAAGATATTAATGACAGGCAAAAATCAAGGCTGGTGGATGTCCTCACACGGCGTTAGATCAAAGGCTAATACGGCGGTCACCTGTATTTATGGCCCTAACAAATAGGCCGATAGGAAGCATTTATCTTAAATGCTGCTGCCCATCCCCTGGATGTTGGTCAGGGACCTGGAAAGGCTGCAGAGTGCCGGGCTCAGCGGCAGAGCTGCGCCCACCCCCCTGCCCCACAGCTCTGCTGAAGCCTGATCTCAGACTGCAACCCAACTGAAACTTGTAAACCGAGTGCATTTCTACTTTTAGAAGCCCCCAGCTGGCCTTCAGATGGCCTCAAATTTTTCTAAATGCAGTTTTCCATAAAGGCTTATTATTTTTGGAGTCCATTTCCTCCTCTTCGTTTTCTTAGATACAACTGGTGTCTCTTAAATGAGAATATAAAGCGGGGGAGAAAATCCAGCAGCCTTTGCAACTTGATGCTAACTTCTGCTTCTCACCGGCCTCAAGCACCGTGATAAATTCACGAGGGAGCCCTAACTCTTCCCCTGAAGCCTCAATTAGCATTTCATACCTGTACATGGAGACACTCGTATCCATCACAACAGTACATGGGAACCACGTTCCTTAATTGTTAATGAAGTGCCTTGAGGTCCATCAGCTTCTAATAGGTTCTTTTTTTTTTTTTTTTTTAATTAATTTTCAGTGACTATTTCTAGGAAATTTATTGCTCATTTTTAGAAATAATAAAAAAACCCTCAGTGTTTATCCACTATTAAGTATCTATTTTGATCCCTTATAAAATTTTGAGCATACTGATTAATTCCAAGGAAACAAGAAAAAGCATCGAGGCGCGTAATGCCCTTATAATCACTGCCAGCAACATAAAACTTGCACACGGTTTGCATCTGTGTGCAAAGGGTTATTCTTACAGGGACCTCTGAGTATCATCAGATGAAACTCAAAATCTTTGCCCCAGTCTACATCTTTATCTGTTCTAAAAATGCATTTAAAGGAGAGAAATTAGCTATTTATAGCCAGAATGTATTTTTTTTTCCTTGTCTCTAGAAATATTTCCATGCCTTGGGAATACAAGCTAAATTCTCCAAGGCAGTCAATCAGCTTCCAACGGTGCTGTTACTACCTTGTGTCCACACCACCCAGCTCTGCTAAGAACACGGCCACTCGGAGATGCAGTGGCCTGCAGCACCTGATCAATATAACCACACCAAAGACACAGTCACAACAGCAAAATCCACACAAATTCACAAAGTTGATAGGATGGCTCTTTGGTCTCTGCCTGCAATGGAGAGGGCAGGAACAGGAGGCCAGGAAGGACTCGATTTTGCTGGCTTTGCTAGAGGAAGCTTGCCCATACACGTGCCAGTAGACCAACACTGACAAAACCTTTGAGAGCTGACAAGGCCTAGGTACATATTTCTGTCAAGGACTGTTTACAGTTTATGGAGGTCAGCTCTTCCTCTGGTGTAAATAAACCTCGCTCCAGTGACCGCAGCACAGACCCACCAGTATAAGCCAGTGGAGGAACTGGCTCCTTCCATCCCAAGAGCTACGTTACTGCCACCAGGGCAGCAGCAACTCGCACAGATCCAAACTCAGCCAACTGCTCCCCTTTCGCTTTCAGGGTGACTGCCTTTCATATTTGTGTTTTCTCCTCCAGGGAAACATCAAGGGCCTGCTGCTGAATTTTTCAAGTAGTACATTAGTATCCAATGGCACCACAGCAGCACCGAGCACCTGCTATGAAGAATTTCTCCAGCTAGGGCAAGGAGCACCGAGGCCCTGGCAAGAACATGCTCGGGACCTCCCAAGATACTGCTGAGAAGTGGCACAACCTTTATCATCTGTGCCGCACTCCACAGAGGTTATTGACATAGCAAATACATCTTAAATAACTTATCCCCACAAAGAAAAAAAAATACTGAAAGCCAACAGAACTAATTGCATCTTATTCCCCAGTTTTAAAATTACCATTTGTGATAGAAGACTTGCATTTTGCTGAGCCTGGCAGCTTTTTCCTTCTGCCAAGTCATGTGTGTGCCCCTCTTTCCGAATGGCATGCCCTTTGCCTCCCATGGCGTTTGAGGGTTAATCTTGTCATCTCCAGATCTTTCTAAGATGCCAGCCAAGCTCATCAGCAGTTTGACTCGGATGTCTTTTGGGGAATCTGGGTTACTCTTTCTGGGAGCGCTGTCCATTTGACAGACAGCAGGCTGTGCTGCCGCAGCCCCATCAGAATCCCCGGCTACGTCTGCTCTTGAAATCTCCAAATTAAACATTTAGAGCTGCAATTAAATCCAGAAGAAAAGAAAAAAAAAGCTGGAAACATGTTTACAGAACTTCATAGCTAATTTATAAACTTTTTTTTTTATTCAAGCTCCCATTTTGTTTAACTACTTTAATTTGTAGAAGGAACACATCTCTGTGCAGGGCGATGGATCAGAATTTGCCCAGGGACAGGTAGTGAAAAATGCAAAAGGCTGAGCTGACATCACCGGGGTAATTTTTGACATGTATCTAGTTTTAAACAGCTGCTCAGAAAATTAGGAACATTTATTTTTTAAAAGTTTGTCACTGTGCGTGTCTGTCACAAGTGTGCTCTTCCACAAGCATTTACCATTTCCTGCAAGAAGAAATTCTGACTGAAAAGCACGAGGTGGGTATGTATGTGTATTTCCTATTCATGCAGATAAGCTGGTACAAACATTCCCCTCTCTGCATCCACGTTTATTTATTTTTTCTTTTTCTTTTTTTCCTTTTTTTTTGTGCTGGAATACAAGAAACACTTTTCAATACAAGCGGCCAAATAAATCCTTGCTAGACACCTTTGCAAGCAGATAGGTTCTCAGATGCTAAGAATAAACATCCACATCCACAATAGTTTTACAGCAAATGTTCTACCTCTGCTGGAGTCAGTGAAGTTCAGGGCTGAATAAAATCCAGTGTGAGTTTTGCTGAAAATAAGTGGCTTCAGTTCACTGTGGTTCATGGGAAGTCTGTTTTGTTTTATGTGAGCTTGCAACCCTTGAATTTCAAGCCTGAAAAAACCTTAGGCAAAAACTAGCAATCAAATCATGTAGAGCCCGCGCACAGTCTGTGGTTTGCAACATAGGTTGACATAAAATTTTAGTGTGGGTTTTCCACCAAAAACTAAACTGAGGTTTGAGTTCATACAAAAAAAAAAGCACAAGAATTATCTGTGCTTCGCATGCCTTGGGGTTTCAGAACATAAGCCTCCACGTTTGCTGGCTCACATGCAGACACACTTTCAAAACAACGTTATTTACAATGCAAACTGCGATTCCAAGAAACATCAGCAGAGTTATCGGGGAATCTGGGATGCACAGTTGTACCACCACCAACTGTAACATCAGGAACAGATTTTCAGCAGGACTAGGATGACAGCGAACACAAACCACTAAAACCAACCTAGGAACATCCCTACAGCGGGTTTGTCTCCTTTCTCCTCCCGGCCTTGACCTACACAGCGGCGCTCGCGCAGCCTCAGCTCTGCACTGTTTCCCCATGCCAACAGGTCCTGACACCACCAGAGTTTTGCTGCTGAGCGTTTCAGCCAGGACCAACGGGCCCGGCTCCGCACACGAGCTGCAGCCCACGGCCGGCACCAGCCGGGAACCCCACAGAGAGGGGAAAGCTTCACCACCCCTCGGCAGGCAGAGCCAGAGAGACGTTGAACGTACCCGTGCCTGCCTGGACTTCAGAAAGCCGCCCCTGGTGCCCGGCCATTTCACAGCTCGCTGCCTGCTCCCCCCCCAGAGCCCCACTGTTTAAATTTCTTATTCAGGACCCTGTGGATTCAGAGCCTCTCCTGGCATCCCCACAAGCTCAGGCTGACGAGAAAACTTAAGTATTTTCCCAGCAGCTCTTATCAGGAAACAATGTGTCAAACAAGACAAAACTAGCTCTCCGTTCTTGGAAGATTTACTACAATTCCCCGTGCGCTCACAGAAGCCATGTTAACACTAACCAGCTACACAGCCACGGAGTGTAAATACCAGCTTCTCTCCCAAGTAAAAAGCCCGATAAACGCTGCCTGCGGTAAGCCCGTGCGGGTTTCTCCATCCCACCCCTCGCACTGTGACAAACATCTCGGTGGGGGGCTGTGCACCGTGCTCTTGCAGACGCGGAGCTGCCGCCCGAGGAACAGGCCCACGGCCGGGGCCTGCCCCGGGGAGCACCTCCCGGCAGCCGCCCCCCAGCGCTGCCGCTGCCCTCCCCAGGGCCCTCCCCAGGGCCGGAACTCATCCGGAGCGGCCGAGGCCGGGGACCAGAGGGGTGCCAGCTCCACCAGTGGCTGCCACATCTGAGGGAGGATGGGACGAGTTTCCAGGGGGTCTGAAGGGAGGCAAATGGGAAAATGATGTAGGTGCTCGCCCGGCACCGACTCTTACACTACTTATAACCCCGTGTGAAGTGACCCCATGAGCGATTGTCGTCTCCTTTAAAAATAAATGCCCGCTGCTAAATAAATAAAATAATTGCATTTTTTTTTTCTGTTCTATGAGATGTCTCCAGCTTCGGTGTTTTGTTGTTGTTGTTGTTTTTTTAATCACATTTTTAGCAGTAAAGCACAAGGGAAAAAGAAGATTAAGGGTTAAATGAAGGCTGATAAAGAAACAAAGCAGAAACTCCTAATCTTGTGTATATCTTGGTTTCAAATCCTTCTGAGATTTGTTTTTTGCTTGAGCACTGGGGTCTTTCTGAATCCAACATCCCTTGTTTACAGCAGCCAGAACAACACTAAATCATGGTCACCCTCATTATGCCATTCAACAGGGCCTAGAACACAGAACCGGGACAGTTTAGGATCCCAAGTCTCCAGGGCAAATTAACTAATGCTATAAATTAAGAAAAACTCCACTCATGCCAGCAGCTACATCTTCCAAAGCAAGCAGCAAACACAGCCCCTAAATACTTTGTTAAGTGCTTGTCTGTACTAGACTGGGGTTGAAGGAATTATGGGTTGATAACGCTGGAATTTATTAGGGACTGGATGGTTTCTGGGCTTGTTAGGAAGCCAGAACATGGAAGCAGAACACGCATCTGGCTGGGGGCATTGGCCAGGGGTGGAGAAGCAGCAACGTGGAACCCACCAAACTGAAACACTCCCATACAGTTCCCCACAGTAAAAAACCATCAAGTCGTCACACGTGGCACCGTCACAGCCCTCAGGGCATGCGGGCAGGGTAAAATGCATCGATGTCTATGAGAAGATGTCCCAGATTTTTGAGCCTAAGGAAGTGAGGGCAGAATTGGACCCAAGGTGCTGCCTGCAGACTCCTGCTCTCCCCCCAGTAACACTGGCACCTGCCCCCGCAGTGTTAGCCTTTTCCCCAGCACATCTAATGGGTTCTTCCACAGTTCACAAAACAACACCTGCTGAAACTTAAGCTATCAGTGCAGGTAACAAAGCCATCACACGGAGAGCATTCATGTTCTCCACCTTGCCAGAGCAAATTACTTTGCTGTTCAGGATAGGTTTTACCAAGCATCTGCGTGGATGTCAAACACTTCCGTTAGGAAGTACACCTGTAACTGGACTGCGCTTAACTGAATCTTTGTGCTAGCTAGACATTTCCAAGGCTTCAGTTGTGTCATATACACATATCTGAGTGGACCTCTATTAGTGCAAGTTTTCTTTAGGAAAAACTCTTTTGTTGTCATTATTTGGGGTGTTCTGCTAAATGTAACAGCCACTGACAATGCAGGACTAGCCTCCTGCAGCTAGTGGAACCCATAAAGTACCTGGAAAAGGAGTAACAAGACAAAAAGATGCATAGTGAACACCCCTTTTTGCCCTGCTTATATATATGCCTCACTTCTGCTTCAGGAAGTACTGCCCAAAGCACACTGCAGCATGGCCTGACCCAGTCAGGTCAAGAAGCCAATTCAGTTACTGGAAATGTCACAGCACTCCATGAGAGCTAATTTTATTGACAAAGAGCTAAATTAGTGCAGGTGTGCTGTGCTGCAGAGGCTTCCAGCACTGTATTAAAGCTAATCTGGGTATGACTGCCAACAGCCCCTGGTTTAGCTTGCTTGGGTCCTGCTGGAAGCAAAACTGCGTATCAAGACCAAATCAACACCAGCAGCTGCCAGCTGCTGGGGTCCCATGCTTTCTCCTAAATTCCCAGTGCAGAACTTCATGCTTTTTTTGTCCTCACTGCCCCTCTTCTGCCCTTTTACCCACCCCCTCTAACTGAGCATTTCACCCCACATCCTTCCTTGCAGCTCCTTGCATCCTTCCCTGATGCCGGAGCCATTGAGTCTGTATCTACAGACAAACCCGGGACCAGACCGCATCGCACCCCACAAGAGAAGGTCCTGGCAAACTGAAGTTACTTTAGGCACAGACAAGCATGGTCAGAAAATAGATGGGAGGCAGGGGTTGCTACTTCATACAGCAACAAACCGCAGCCCCATGACTGCCTGCAGAGAGCTTCTTACCTTGGAGCAGTCTCTAGATGCCAGAGTCTTCAAATGTCATGAGCCGCTGCTCTGTCACTGCTAGATGCTTCCCAGAGCACTGATGGCAAAGGTACTCAAGTGTCACAACTTCTCAAAAATGCTTTTAAACAAGATGCCTCATAATAAATAGGCAAGGACCTGGTATCGTTCCCTGAGATATGGGACAGACAGTATCTAGCTCCTGCTCTGTGCCAGGCAGGGAGGAGATGTTAACCCCAGCCCCTGTGCAGCAGGTGATGCACTAAGCAATTTGTTACCAGCTCTATGCTTGCTTGGCCCAACCTGTTTCACACACACAGGTGCAGACCTCACAGATTGGGACTGACAAATGAGCATTCTTCACAGAAATAATCTATTGTTTCATTCCTAAGCCGCATCAATTTCTTGACTTCAACAGATTTTAAGATCATAAAAAATCATTACAACCTTGTAGGCAGGTTCCTTGCTGGAGCACTGCTTGGTCATGCTTTCAAAACACAAAGAGCTGTCTCAGAGAGGCAGGTTAGCCACAGACTTTTTACATGATCATGGGTGAATCCTATTCCATCTCTTTGCCTCAGTTCCTTATTCTTTCCACAGGAGATCCTGTGAGGGTAAATGCACTGCTGCCTGCAAAACCTGGATGAGGTGCGATTGGGGTACTTCACGAAGATCACTCAAATCATAATCATAGGCTGCTTCAACAACAACAACAACGTAAGGTGGTGATTACGCAAGTAAAGCCTCAACAAGGCAGCACTGTGTGAGCCCTGTGTATAATAAAACAACATAACTCTCAGAATGTCTACCCATCTCTGCAGATGACAGATTTTCGGATTTAGAAGAGTCATATATCAAAAATAAGATCCCTCCTCTGAAGTCCAACCTTGCAGGGCTGAGAAAATACAGCTCTGCTGGGGATTTTGCAAGGGCCAAGAAGTTAGAAAATTACTTCATTTTGTGATGGCTTTGTTTGGGACACCTAATCTCTGAAAATTGCATAAAACTGCATTAAACACGCTTTGCACGCTGTACCGAATATCCATCAAATGATAACAGCTGTCATCATACTGCCCTGCTCTGAATTTGAACCTCAAAACTCTCAGTGAAATAGTGTTTTATCAGAGATATATCTACAGAATACTCCAGACAGAGAAGCTATCAATGTGTAATCATGGTCTGTAAAACAGCTGATGACTTCAGTATGCTTTTGCTACTCTTTAAATAATCCCCAATTCCTCTCAGGAGCATTAAAATCTGTCCTTTGGAAAATAAAGCAAGATACAGTATTAATAAAAAGTTTGAGTGCTGTGCTCAGTTCAGTTGCATTTCTATAGACTGTCACGCGCTCAAAAAACATTAGAGAAGGTTGATCCTCCAGAG
Source organism: Oxyura jamaicensis (assembly GCF_011077185.1). NCBI lineage: Eukaryota > Metazoa > Chordata > Aves > Anseriformes > Anatidae > Oxyura > Oxyura jamaicensis. Next base: position 2,881,792 of record NC_048912.1, read on the forward strand.
ACCCTGCCACGATGGCAAAAGAAAGCCTGGGCAATTATGTAAAGGCATCGCGCTCCTGTTTTATTTAGCAGAGAGAGGTTTTTTTTTTTTTCTTACAGCCCTTTTGTGCTCCCAGATGTTTTAATTACTGAGGAAAGGGAGCGGATGATTCTGGCCATATGTCTCCATTCCGCATAAATAAATATTGTCGCCAGCCCAGTTAAGTTTCGCAGAGCTGTCGATGATCCCGCTGACACTAAAGCTGTCGGGCCCGATAAGCATCTTCAATCCTTCAGTGAGCATGCTAATTCCAGAAACACCGAGACTGATATCCCATGAAAATATTCAATCTAGAAACAATTAGGCTCACATTGCTGCAAAATGGTACCTCTAGGAATTTGGGCGCTCGCTTGATTGGAGCCACGAGTCCAAGCTTTAAGTGGAGCCACCGCCGGGAATGAGCAAGGAGGAGAGAGCAGGTGAAACAGTCTCCTCGGAGCTGCAATCTCTGTGCCACGTGTTGAAGCTGTTGTGGGCCACGTTTTCCATTCTCTTGCCCATCCGCACAATCCTGGGGGACAGCAATGTAAGACAGGGATTTAGCTCTGTGTTGCAACTTTTTTGATTAATGCATGCAACATCAACTGTTTTCATTGCAGTGCATCTGGAAATAAACAATGGTCAGGCTTTGTTTGTGCTAGACAGCAGGAAAACACAGTTGCAAACCTTCCCTTCGCAGCTTTCAGCCTAAACAAACAGTCTAATATATCCTTTAGAAAAGGATGTGTAACCACAGGGACGGTGGGGGGCTGCAAACAAGTTGTGAAAGCTGCTAAGCAGAAGGGAGCAATTTAAGAGGGAAGAAATTAGCTAAATTAACTGACAGTGAGGAGGGAGGGAGGCAGGACGGGACAGCCAGTGTCAATGCAAGACTGGGACTTCTCTGCTACATTCACCCAGCACCAAAACTCCCCGGCAATCCTGAAGCTGCAACCTGGGAGCCAGGAGCGGAGGGGCCTCGAGAAGCTACTTCAAAAAGCTGAAGCTACAGGACAACAAATTAAGGTATCAGCAACGTGAGACTCCACACACAGTCCTAATTTCCACAGTCGAGCAAATAGGTCAGAATCTCAGCTCCCAACAGGCCTCCAGCCCCTCGTAGTTGCCTATTTTATAAACTGCCCAGTTGCAGGCAATGTTTTTTGCTTAATGCCTCCTGATTTGGCTCGGTGTTGGCTGATTCAAAGGGGACTCCTGATTCTCATTGACAGTACAGAACCAAAAGCTCTATCTGATGCCACTTGCAAATAAAACCCGAGGACTGAAACATGAATGTAGAAATTAAGAAAAAACGAACAAAGAGAAGGGAAAAAAGATGCAGCTCATCCACTCAACAATCCTGTACTTGTTCTCTAGGCCATGACATTAAAGAAGAACCGGCTCTAAGGAGTACTGACATATGGTACGCGCTTCAGGAGCTGCACTGCCCAAAAGCCAGACTTTATGGACAGAAGATAGGAAACATTAATTTGTTCTTTTATGTGAACCTTTTTCCACCAACTCTTAATTTCATTGCCAAGTCCCTCCAAGATGACACACAAGTAAGACAAGCTGAGATACTAGCACAAACCAGACCGTGCACAATTTCAGGGAGCGAGCCAGGCTATCCAGCATCGCCTCTCGTTAGCAGAATACATGAGGTTGTTCTCAAAGCCAATTACATGTCAATATAAATATCTGAGGATAAACCCAGACGCAAGAGGTCCTTTTTGAAGATATAAAGTCTGAAAGTGCTTAAAATATTTAAATCCTTGGTGAAGTTTGCTTGCAAAAGCAACATTCTGATAGCTCCCACAAACTGAACCACAGCTGAGAGACACAGACAAAATCCGAGCGCTGCTCTTCCACAGGAGAGGAAGAGTTCTCAACAGCTTAAAGCCTGTTCCCACCTATGACTGAAACCACAAAGTAACTAAGAAATTCACAGTTAGGGGCAGCAGTTAATCAAATCTGTCTGAAAAGCAATGCTCTTATGAGCAACGGGATAAAACGTGAAATCTGTACACAACTGGACTTTTACCTTCTTGCAGTGTCACTACCAGTGTGTGCACATAACGATAAAACATAACGATAAAACAAATGGTTTTATGCATAATGCCCAACGATGACTGCCAAATGACTGAGAGTGAACTTAGGAGCAGCATCAGAAATAAATGAATAAAATCCTACCTTTGGCATTAAGCGGTAAATACACAGGAAACGTTAAAATCACTTGTGATCTTGTCTCTAGACTGTGCAGCACTACTCTAAAAATATGGAAGTGTTCAGACAACTGCTAAATGAATCAAATAGAATATTTTGCTTTAGTTTAAAACAACAACATTTACATTTTATTTTTCAGTTGGTGATATTGCGAATGGGAGCAAAATGAGCAGCACTGAAACACTGCAGAGGAAGCTGCTCCTGAGACATTTCTAACACAACCAGAATAGAAAACTCCAGCTGAGATTTCCAGTTCACTTTTGCCAAAAGAATACACTGAGATAAGCATTTAATTTTTATATTTTTTTAAAGGCTTATCCAAAAAAATAGCATATGGAGAGAGAATTATTTTCTGCTGAGCTAAAGCACAGGATGAAAAGTCTGGAAATCTGAATTTTTAATCTTAGTGACAGTAACATTGTATCAAAAGTAAATCAACTGACATTAATAGCTACAGAAGATTTAAGATTAGCTTAAGCAAGGTCAGAATCAGCATGTAGATTCTGGGCCCAGCATTACTACAGACTCCCGTTGTGATCTTGGGCAAAATCCATGTAGTGATGGAGCGATTCCATGGAGTGATTTTAGGAGCCTTGAATTTTAGATGACTACATTAAGCAATCTCAAAGCAAACAACCACAAAAATGTACTTTAAGTGCTCTGAAAATCCCGAGCTTAGCTTTTCTATGATTTAGCTCTCCCACCTTTTAAAAATGATCACCGTTACAAGATGGCCATTTTCATAACAGTGGCATTCTTTAATTCTTTCCTAAAAGCAAATTACTTCAGGATTCTTGGGAGGCACTGGAGAAGCTTAAAATTATATTTAATTTATCCGTACTTCTTCAGATGTATCAATTATCATTAATGTGGGCCAGAAAGATAGAAGATGAACACTTCTGTCAAAGAAAAAGCAAGCCCAACATAAGAAAAATAAGTCATATTCTTTTCCTATCTTGTTGAGCGTTTAGCAAGTCACGGCAAACTCCCCGCACCTCAACTATGACACTTAGAATGCATTTTTACTCCTTCATAAAGCAAATATATAAACACATATACGTATACGGTACATTTCTTGCTCTAAATTGCTGATACAGATTTGTCACATTCAGATTATGTGAGCCACTACATTATTTTATACCTGCACAAGACATATAAATTTACATTTTAAAGCAGGTCATTACTATGACTAATTTCTAAAACTCTTGTTTTTGTGTTTGTTTTTTTTTGTTTGTTTGTTTTTTGTTTTTTTGTTTGTTTTTTCAAATTGTGATTAAAAAAAAGTCCAAACTTCAGTTTGTCATTAGCAAAAAACCTGCTAGCACTCAACATCTCTTGAAGTTGTGAATGCTGAATTCCCAGCCTCAAAAAACAACGTCCTTGCAATCCAGATGTCACAACTCACAAGAGAGTATTCCTAGAAGGCTCCCGGCAAGACTGAGTCAAAAGAAATTGAGAACAGCAGTTAGAAGGCAGTGAAGGGAACCCCCGGTTGTGAGAACAAGCGTACTACAGGTGAAGCATATCAGTGCTTCCAAAACCCAGGCTTAGTGGACCCATGCTGAGTCCATGGGACCAAGAAAGGTAAGGGACAGACATAGTTTTCCCATCCGAAGCTCAGCTCCGAAAGGCTGGGATTTCTCTATCTTTGCACAAAGGGGCATTGAGCCATGGGACAGATATAAATACATTTCAAATACCTTCAGTCATTAACACTTGTGTGTGTGTCCTGGAGCGTGTGAGGATGTCATCATGAGGAACAGTACTTACCCCGTCCTACTATAATGCTTCCATAATGCCTCCTGATGCTCTATCTGCAACGTGTACTTCACCTTCACATCCTGCCTAGGCTCAGAATTTGTGTATCTTCCTATCTAGAAGGTTATGAATCTGTCTAAAAGCTGCCATCAAAAATTATGTCTATAACTTGCATCCCCCCACAGAGGGGTTTCTAATCCAGCAACAACAGCAGTCAAAGATCATAACCGAAGTAGCTACTGTCTTATCACCAGACCACTATCTCTGGGCCCAGCTTAACATCTCAAGAGATGTTGCATGCAACCTAACCCCAGAATACTTCAAAAAGTATCAGAGGAGTGACACCGGGGTGGGGAGTGAAGATTTTTCATATGAATTATGGAAACAGTACAAGCAAAATCCGTTAATAGTACGATAAGAAAGATACAATGGACTCTGAGGGCAATATTCTTTCTTTCTCAGCAGTGTATTTTTTTTTTTTTTGAAACTGCTTTCCTTCAGCAAGATTTTATACCATAAATTGAACTGCATCTCACGGGAGTATCAAGCATAAAACAAACAAAGTAACTGTGCTTTTGATGAGCAAACGACTTCAAAGAGCACTAGCATGTTTATCTTGAACACAGGGTTCCCACCAGAGCACAGATGAACGAAGTTCAGTTTCCAACAGGACAGCTCTCTGCCAGAGCTCAGCCACAAGCATTTAAGAGGGGTGGGGGGAAGCTTTATCATCAACCCAATTTTAGAGTCATCATTTTTTCTGTGTTGCAAGTATGTTTCAGGATGCCACTGGGAGCAGAGTGGATATGGCTCTCTCTTAAACAAACAATAGCTGCCTTCAGGAGGAAGTCTCACAGGAAACAGCCCCACGAGCTTGCAGTGTCTGTGCCCTAACACCTGCCAGTCCTCGTGGGCCCCCACTTTGCCTAGAGCTACGCGAAGTGCCTCAAGTGTAGATCTACACCCAGAATGAAACTTCAGGCATTAGCTTCAAAACCAAAGCTCATTAGTATGTTTGACTAAATGACATTCTGTATTTCCATGAGCTTAAAATCTCTTTATTTCAACAACAGGTACTGAAATCTCAATAGAACACAGCAAAATATCACTCAAATGTCTCCAGAAAATGGACATGTGAATTGTGAATTAAGGAAACGCTGTCCATCTAAGCAAAATTCTGTCCTAGCCCTGTTCTATGACCTATCTTTTCTGAGGTACCCAAAAGTTTCAGGAAGTTCATACAGAAGAAAGTCATGAACTTATCCTCGTATCTGTGAGTCTGCAGTCGGATTGCCCTACTCATATTGTCAGCTATTTCTTTGCACAAAGAAGGGGTAGAAGTAAGGGTAGAGACGGTTCTCATCCCGTGATTCTAGAACAAGGACATAGATGTGCAATGTTACTCTACTAGTGCAATGCAGGGAAAGGTAGTAAGAGCTTAGCGTATGACATCAAGGACAGGATCTTCTCACAGGGCCACAAAACTACTCTCTGAAGAGGTAGACATAGTTATCTTACAACTCTTGTAGGAAAGAATTCATGAGGAAGCTGAGGTTTTGTAAGAAGCTGATGGCAAGGAGCTCTTTTTAATTATTCTCCAACTCGCTGACTCCACCTTCATCAGAATATATTAAATAAAATGTATGGATGCTGGAGACTGGAATGCTGCAGTTCATAACTACAATTAACCACTATTAATTAATAGCTGAAAGATAAATGAGCCATGGGATCCATTTATTCCTGGGTTGGGAGTATTTAAATTCACAGTAGGATGCCAGCCCATTTTTCACAGCAGTGAATTAAAGGAAGTGTGAATCAAAGCTCAGTGCTGTAAGTTACCGGAGACGTTTTCAGATCTGTTTGTTTCTTATCATTTAAATGGCAAAAGAAGAGAAAATGACAGATGCACCGAAATTTCACTGGCAGAACAAAGAGAAAATGATTGTAATTCCCATTCAGAGAGATGGGGTCTGGATCTCACACATTCCCCTCTTCTTACCCAGTTCCATCTCTTTAGTGTGGACAAGGAAGATGATTTCCTGAAACTGTGCGATGCAGGTGTTACTCTACTCTCAGTTTACCTGGAGCCCGAAATGCCGAAGTACTCCTGGACGATAAGACAGTTTGCTCAGCATGCAAGCAACATGTTCAAGAAAACACTCATGACCTTGCTTACTTCTCTGTCCAAGGACATATCCTGCCTGAGATGGATTCTTAAAATTCAGCCAAGACTGGTTTCACCCTCTATTGTCTACTTGTGCTTGGAAAATCCCATCCAAGTCTTGCAGTAAAACAACACGGGTACTTTCCATTACTTCTCCAGGAGAGTTAAAATGTGAATTTTCTCAGAATATGTTCCAAGATGATGACGTTCTTTCCAGAACTGTAAGGAAGATTGTCATTTAAGCCTCAGTGGAGCAATGATTAACATCACTATTAGCAACTGATTTGATAACAGCCTCAGGCTTGTACAGGCTAAGAAAGCAGAGCCTACCTGCCCAGGTTGGAAAAGCCAAGTGAGGTTGTCACGTTCCCTGGCTGCTTACAATGGAAAGGGACTGCCCAATGAATTATCTTGTAGCAATCTCAAAGAGCTGGTTTCTATTCTCCACCTGAGAAAAGTGTTACAAGGATAAATGATGACTTCTGTTAATGTGATAGTGTGAGTTCTGAAGTAGAGACATGACTGAACCTTGGAAGATCTGAAATTCAGGTTCTTTCCTATATTTTCTGTTAAAAGGCTATCTTTCCAAACTGGAGTTCAATAAGCACTGGAATTCATGTGCTATGAAAACTCCAGTATTTTTCATTCGATTGCCCTTCTTAGTTCAGACAAAAATATATTTGTCAAGGGGAAAGGGGTAGAGCAGAAAGTTCCAAATTATTTTCTTACTGGAGAGCATAGAAATACTTTACTTTGTTAATAACATTATTTTAATATTCTTATACGATGTGGATCTTCTTCAAACCTTATAATACCTCACAAAAGGAGTTCAGTGCTGCATGGCTCCCATTCTCCTTAAAGGGACCTTTACACATCCTTCTTAAAAATCTTTGATTTTGAAAAAAACGTATTTTCTACCAAAAGGCCTTCAGCAGGAAGCTCCTGAACAGTTTTCTTTCTAAAGCACCAGTCTGGAAAAGAATCTCCAAGTTCTCAGAAAAGCAGGTTCTCCTGCAAGGTTTTTATCCCATGCTTCCTTTAAGATCAGAAACACCAGAATCCTTTGCAGTATTTTGACTCTTCAGTTCTCCAAAACCAACATTCAGAGAAGTATGAAATTGAAAAATATTTATGGATAAATATGGCTACCTTTTACTTACCTGAAAAACTTTCCAGCACCAGATTTAAATAAAGATTTGAGATTGTTCTTCTTGCAAGAAAGCCCTCGTCTTGTCCCTACTCCTTGACATTATAACATCTTCTCAACGTCTAAGAATTTTGTGGTGGTAAAACACGTCAATGATAAAGCCTTTAAGAAGCCAGGACATAGTTTTTACTCTTACAAAGCCGTCATTGATTCCAAATAATCTTAATGTGAGTTACAACACAGTGATAAAGGACTTAAGTATTCCCCACTGATCCCCCAATAATACACAGATGTTATCAATTCATGCAGGAAATACCCAATCTGCTCATTTGTTATTTGTATGCAATGAAAATTGAGGAATATGCATTTAATTACTGGTGTGAATCCTCAAAAGAGTATGGTTTCATTAACACTAGACCCATCACACAATGCATTCTTCCCACAGAAAATAAAATAAAATAACATAAAATAAAAAAACAATACCCCCTGCCCTAGTATCACAAAACCAAAACAGGAATTATTTTGTCAGAAGTTATTTTTCTATAAAGATAAAAATGTGGAAATAAAAAAGAAATCAGATTTCACTATTAATTAGAGTAGCATGTTCACAAGAAAACAAAAAGCATGCGGTTAAAATAATTGGGCCATAAAGCCTTTTGGCTGTGAGAAATGACTTTCTGTTTTCAGCCACGGCACTCCAGCAGGCAGCGTGAAACCAGGACTTCTCCCAGGCTGAAGAACCAAGCCCAGAAAGAAGAGCTCCATTTTTGCTTATTACGCATTTGTTCTTTGCTGAATACTTACAGTGCATACAAATACGTTGTTTTAATGCAGATGGGTATGGGCTGTACGTGCCAGAAAGGGGTCTTGCTACTCCAGCTCTCTGCCATAGGGCTGCATGAGGAACTCAAGTGGCATCCCTGCCAGAGCGTGGAAGGAAGGAGCAGACCCTAAGGGAGTTAGGGTGAGGCTGGACCCTGCAGCTGGCTGCAGGGGGCCAGGATATCGCTGCTGTTGTGCTCCTTGGGGACCGGGCCAGGCTGTTCCTCCCTGGCTGCAGTGACCCCTCTGAGCTCGGGCCTGCAGGGCAGAGGCTGGCCCTCAACAGCCCCGTTCTCGCCCAGTTTAAGGAGCCATGTCTGTCACCACCTCACAGCCGACGTGCAAGGAAGGGTTCAGCTAAAGAGACTGGGAAACACTGCCCTGTTGAAGGCAAAATGCCCCCACATTAGTAGAGAAGATAAACAGAGCGGTTGATAGCACTTTTTGTACCTATAGTTCGTGGCTATCTTAGGCCACATTCTGCCATGCTGGTTGGAGACAGAGACCAGAGCTGCTTCCTGATTCTGTTTTTATCCAGTGAAGTAAGAATACACCCATCTGTAGTTTCTAACCCCACAAGAAGCTGTGAGCATCGCTTCATGTTGGTAGAACCTTATAGTTGGAGCTTGCCTCTCCTCTGACCCTGAGCCACTGAAACCCCACTTCTGAGCTGCAGCACGGAGAAGAAATACAAACTAATAGCATTAGAGACCATTAACCCAGAACACAATTCTCTTCACGAAACACACAGGACAAGACAATGTTAAAAGGACACAACTAAACACACTGGTGTTCATTTTTAACCTCATTGCCTTACCTCCAGTAGCACAACCAAATGTAATTACAGCCAGCAGCAAAAGGAAAAGCAAGATCAGAGACTCAATCCTGATTAAAATAAATAAATACTGAAAATATAGAAAGCATATGGGCACTGAAGAGCAGCATATGGATCACGTCCTGAAGTACAAGGCCTACCATATGCTTACAGAGCCTGGTTCAAAGGAAAACCTCGCTCCCTCCTCCCGATGTCTTTGGCTAGGTCATGAATCAGCTGCCTCCCAACATCTTGTGCCATTGGGCAAGTTTGCTTTTGAATAATAAAGCAAGTTTCAGCTCAGCATGGGGAGAATCCCAGGTAGAAAATGGACAGATGGCTGGTCCTAGTTAAGCAGGCAGAGACGGAGACGAAGCATTCCCCTTTGCCTTCTCTCAGACCAACCCGTTCATTGTGTCCTACACCAGCTGTATGTATCTAACCCTCTTTACCTTCTGTTTCCTTAAGAAAACAGTTCTTAATTTTTTTGACCTCCTGTGTTGACCTGCCAGCCCTGCAGGGAATGCTAATGAGCTGTTAACATTGCTTGGGATATGGCATCTGACCAGTTTGCAGAGTTCTTCAGCCTCTTCCTACCAAAGCTCCCATTTTTTCATGCCTCACTGGCCCCAACCAACCCCATCTGCCTGTAGATGTCTAGCATATGTTACGTGCCTGGCACTGCCCTGCAGGAAACGATGCCTTGCAGCTCTTCCAGTGTCTGGCATATGATAAGGACAATTTAGATAGCAATCAAGGAACAGGATTGCTCAAGTGTGGGGCTAGAAGAGGAAGAAGGAGACAGTGATGACTGGGCCCAGAAGAGAGGATTTCCTGCCATACTACAACTAGGGTGATGAAGGGAAGAGATAGACCATCCTAGGTGAACGCAAAGCTCATTCTGAGAACTAAAAAAGAGTCAGGAAACACTAAGGTCTGCACCACCGTATGAATTCCACAGACATCATATATGAAATGTATTTGTAATTATCAGTTGTGTCAGTATGATCAAGGGGAGCAAAGACAAAAGCTCCCTGCTCAGAGAGGCTGACTGTCTTCAACAGATTGGGCCAGGGAACCACGCAGGGACTTGGCTTTTTCTGCACACAGGAGCAGTGTGTGCTCCAGGCTAGTAGTTGCTGCTGACAGCAGCACTGATGCTAGCCAGCTGCGGGGCTATCGCATCTCCTCACCCGCAGCCAGCAGTCCCCAGGGAGATGGGGGCGAGGGCTGAGGCATAAGCTGACCATATGTCCAAGCAGCTCGGGGGAAGGAAGGATTCCTGTCCCGGTGGCTGCGCAGAGAACACAGGCTGCCCAGGGAAGGTCTCTCTTCCTCTGGCTGTGGCACAGGGCAATATTAACTCCCATTTCACCTACTTAGCCAGCACACACTGTGGCAGAGCCCGGGTGTCGCTGGGTCTGTCTTCCTACCAAGAATGGCTTTTCACTTCAGCTTACCCCAGGACTGTCAAATCTCAGCATTCAAACAATCAGGACTGGGGACTTAAAGGATGAAGCTAATCTGAAAAACATTCCATTTTAAACTGATAGTCATCTTTTTGAGTTCTAAATCATTATTTTTGATCAAGTTTCTAAATTTCTTCCTCCATCTGGGAGGGCCAGATATTCACCTAGGTCTAGCATGCCAAGAACTCTGGCTTTAGCAAAAATACTGACAAAACCCAGGTAAGACGGACACATTTAGCCACGTCACCAGCTGGTTATTAGGATAATGTTAATGCTGATGTGGGAAAACTTGCTTTTCCTGCAATATCCTGTGGAATCAAATGTCTTTAAGTGTGCATTAACTTGGGGGGAGGGGTATTATTATTTCATATCCTTGTTTATTTTGGAGTTGTTCTTGTAAGGGAAAAAAAAAAGACAGATGGGCAAATAAGGACAGCAATGGAAAAGCTAAAAGCCTCAAGCTTAATCACTTCTATTAAAAAAAAATAAAAATAAAAAATGCTCAAAGCATGAACAGCCATAGCTGACACCAGGAAGAAACTCCATATTTGAGACTTTGGACCTTGGAGATATGTTTGGAGAGAACTAGCCTTCAGAACACAGCTCAGCACTCGAGCATCTTTCTACCTCTGAGTTCAGCACTTCATTCTTTCTGGAGAAGAGTGTTTCCTTACCCTTCCTTACCCTTGCTAAACATTTTGCTGTACAAGGTGCTACTCAAGCACACAGAACAATGCCCATTCCTCTTTACAGAGGGATTTGCCTTCTTCACATCCTCAGGCACAGCTAACCAGATTGCCTTCACATACCCACCAAAGTTAGCAAAAGGAAAAGCTCCAAGACAGCCAACAAAAACAAAGCATGGTGAGGGGAAGGTAACTTACAGCTTCAGTGCTATGGAAATTAATCCCTTAGGAAAGGTAAAGCGGGAGCAGAGTTAAAAATTTTGACACAGAAAGTTCACTACTTTATCACATTCCTCCTTTGGGATTACATTTTCCACACATTTGAGACTGTTTCACAAAGTGCATTGTTCTCCTTTTTAGGAAACTAGCGTAGTATAAAATAGTACAAATCTGACCAATTGCTACTAATTAGAAATAGCAGCTTGAAGCATTATGCTTTAATACACTGGTATATGGAATATAACAACCCGATCTCCACTTCCTGCCCAGATCAAAACTCTAGACAAATCCTCATTTCCAATCACATACGATTAATTGGAAACAAAGCCAGAAGCTCAGATAATTATGCAGAACATGCAAGTTTTAAAGGGAATGGAATTAAAATGGAATTTTTCTAATTCCATTCTTAATAACTAACAAATTATACCAAAAGCATAGCTAATGTTGCCACGTCTAACCAGTGCTAGGTGTTCAAAACAGATTAACACGCAGGTCTCCCAGTGCTGTGCTCACCTGCTGGCAGTAAATAAAAAAACACCGTTTATTAAACCAAGTGCTTCAGTTTAATTTTGCATCAAATGTTACATTTATACTCAAAAAGTAAATGTTTATTGTGAAACAAAAGACTAAGGGTATAAAACCTTAATTGTAACTAACTAGTCCACATTTTCTTGTCTGTTTTTGACTACTATAAATTTTCACAGATTATCTCTCCTGTCCAGGATAAAACCCATCATTTACTTAAAGTTATTGAGTAACTTAGTCTGAATGTAAAATACGTGATAGGATGATGTAGCTTTATCTGCGTCTTGTCCCCTTTGTCAAATGTAAAGAGGAGAGGTACATAGTGCCAGGGAGAGCATTTAACTGCACATTTGGAGTTCTGGCTATTACTTTCAGTTTTGTTGAAAACTTGTCCTTTTACCTTGTAGGAACAAAACATTAACCTTGTCATCAAATCCAAATCCTAACTAAGCTACCAAACAGGATATTGCAGCAGCCGATTACATTGACTTTCAGATTGTCAGAAGGAAGAGGGTGCAGAAATGCATTAGTGTTTGTGAATTACGGATTGTATTTTCACAGACTGACTTCCCATGTTTAGATCCCCCTGCACTCTGGAGGTGTGAACATCTGCATATACCTAATACAGCAAAGAACAGACGTTCACATTTCAGTTTGAATCCCAAGGGGTAAAGCTACATAAAAATATGTGCTTGTCAAGTAGAGGCATAAGGCATAAGAAAAATAAGCATGTAATTTAGAAGCAGCAGCAACAGAGGTTTAATATGTCCACATGAAAACTTAGTTCAAGTGAAGGATCACTTCATAACGATACCTATTTATGAAATAAAGTTGTTTTGTCAGTGAATCCACATTTCCCTGTTGCCTAGATAACCAGATAAAACACAGTTAGAGCAGTCCTACGGACTGTGCTCTGATGTGAACTTCAAAAATCTGAGGTTTGCATCAAGAACCAGATTCAATCAAGTAACAGCAAAAACACTGCACAAACAAGAGAACCCAAGCTTTTCTCAAACAAAGAAAAGAGTGCATTGATAGAGGAAGAAATATCAATTGTTAATGATTTTCTCTTGGAAAGCTCAAGATTGGCAAAAGATGCCAACTCCCTGAAGTTAATTTGTGGTTCAAGAGGGAGCGCGCGTTCCCGTGCGCAGGGAGCACAGGGCGTCCCGCGTAATTCTGGTTAGGAGTGGCTGGGCAGGAGCCAGGCCTGGATTATCTCAAACTGATAGAGAAAGTACACATGTTTAGAAAGAAGAGCAAGTGCCAAATATGCAGTTCCTCGCTTCCATAAAACATAAGGTGTTTTATTTCTGCATCAGATGTTTCAAACACAATTGCCTTCTATTAAGTTTCAATGTAAACCACTTTGCTTTCCTAATGTAGCATGAACTTTAACTGTGGCCATTTCAGAGACATTACATGGATACCATATCTCCAAACAAAAAGCTACACATTTGCTGTCTCTCTGAAAAATATTTTTTTCCTTTTGTGCCTCACCCTGTCGAAACCTGGAGGTTTTTCAGCTTTTTAGCTCTTCTATATCTGTACATATGTTAGAGCAATTTTCCCAAATATTTATTATAAATATTATGTTCTTATTAGTAGATAGCCAAAAAAAAAAAAAAAAAAGAGTGTTGGCATTGTTTTGTTTTATAGGACACAAATAGGAAAGAGCTGGAATAACGTGCTAACCAGAAGGCATTTACCAGCTGACGGTAAGCGTCGCATGGACGCCGATTTCCCTTCCTTGCGAAGTGCAGCTCGTCGAGTGCTGTTGGCAGCAGGCAGGGCACTTGTGTTAGAATACTTCGGGCAGAAGACTCATTGTTCTGCAGTCACGACAATCACAGGAATATGCATCGTATGCATTACTGATCAAAAAGAGGGACAGTTTAAAGGATTTCTTTTAATCAGGCAATGAGAAAGGCTGCTGATTAGTTGGCTGCTTCTGGCTCACAGGCTAAAACCTGATCACAGGTTTCTAACAGCAAATTATAGGTAAAGCCAAGGAAAAGTCAGTAATTTCAGCTGGCGAGGGTTCATGGGACTCCTTTCTTCAGTTTTGATTCATAAGCAACTTTGTGCAGCCCAAGTTCCAGGTTTGCAATTCAAAACCTTACAAGCGAAAGCTGAATGCCCTGTTTCCTGTCAAGGAAAAAAGCACTGCACATTCCTCCTGAGGGCTCTGGTGACAGTCACTTCGGGCTTGGACCTACAGTTCCTGCTAAACTCTGGCCCACGTTTTGCAGGTTGTGTTTTGCCTGCTCTTTTTCATACAACTAATCCCATTCCTTCCTCAAGGAACCAAAGAGAAACTGATCTATAATAAACTTCTACAAGGGCCCTACTTTAGGAAAGTAAACAGAAGAAGGGAAAAAATAAAAAAGAAAAATGAAAAAAGAAAAAAAAACCCACAACCTTATCCTGAAAACTGTTCTTCTCTCTTCCACCGAACGTCTCATCCTTCCCACTAGAGCAGAGCTCTGGGATCACCACCAGCCCGGCTGAGGGTGCCCGCGGGACGCTCAGGTTTCCCCAGGCTGAGCCTCTGCGTCCTGCCCGCTCCAGGCTCGGTCACCCAGAGGACATGTGTGCAGATGCAACAAGCCTGCAGTGCAAATATTTCTCAGCCTCAGTGTCCAGAGCCTTTACAGGGATCTCCAAATCAGCCAGCTGACCCAGAACTGACCAAAAAGTGGCCTGAAGGTATTCAGGAGCAAACAAGACCTCTAAAACAGTATTTATAGCCTCTTTAGAGGAAGAAAGACCTGCTGATAGGATACACCCGAAGTGTTCTTGACCTCTGAACTAGGCTCTTCCAACGCAGCCCCTATCAAAGAGCACAGGGAAACAACGTCCCGTCTTCGGCGTCCGCACCAGCTGCGAGAGCACACAACAAGGAAGCCCACTGCGCGCAATGGATGAGGTGTGAAATTAGTTCTGTCATCTCCGCACACACCACAGTGAATCAGTCCTTCCTGAGGGCTTCAGCAGATCAACATTTCCACTTGTTTAATTTGAGATCGAGGCGAGAGCACGCAGCACCCTGCCTCACCCTTCTCCATCGCGCCAAGCGGCTGAAATTACACCAGGGCTGAACAAACCCCCCAGGAGAAGAGATGGAGACTCGGGGGGTGGGAAGAAATGACCACTTCACCTTTTGCTGCTTTTAGTGGATTCTAATTAGGAATCTGGCAGTGCCACCCCCTCAGCGGGAAGCCCACATTATTAACGCTGGCATCAAAAGCAAGCCGACTGCAAGCTGCAGGAGCGGCTGCCGAACTGGCACAGCCTTCCCTCCCGCTCTTGGCCGAAACACCGCAGCAGATGTCTGAAGGGTTGGTGTTTCTTTCCCCATCCCCCCCACCCCCCTCCTGCACGACCTTATGCCAGAGATTACATGTACGAGTGCCAAGGTAAAGGTTCCCAATGGGTCAAAGAAACATCCTTAAGAAGGGCTTGCTTCGAAACGTCTCTGCTCCCAACCGGTACAGCGGGGCTGCGGAGGAGCGCACAGTCTGGTGGGGGGCACAGAGAAACGTATAAGCATTCAGCTGTAATTATAGTAATCTGGTATAGTCAGTGCAAAAAAACAATGGCCTTTCCTCTCTTGTTATTCTGAATCATTTGTAGATGTTCATGTTTTAATCATATTTTTCCACATGAATCAATATGAGAGAGAGAACGACAGAGAGATAATTACGTGTGCCGAACAAATATTCCACCTAACGGAGGCTGTGCTGGGAAGGGCTGCTTGTAATTAATGAAGTACTGCCACATACTTGTCAAGTGCAACCAGCTCTTTAAGGGCAAGCCATCATTTCAAATTCTGAGCTCACTGAAATTTAACGAAATTGGAAAGAAAATAATAAAGTTGTGCAGCATCTCTCGCAGCACCAGGCTCCGAGGAGCGAGCACAGGAGCTCTGCACCTGGAATGCAAAGCTGCCCGGTGCCCAGTTGCACTGGGAATGCAAAGCACGGCCTCAGCTCTCTCAAAGCGTGATCAAGGGGGCATAACCTTCCCCAGGAGATGTGGAATTACAGGCCAGTGTTAGGATACCATGGCTGAAATGCAAAAGGTTTATTTAAACTCAGTTCTCTCTGTCAGAAAGTCTCTCTTCGCTCACGCCGAGGAAAATCAAGTGAAATCTCCAAAGTGCTGAGTGGGATTTTTGAGGATCCCCATTGTAGAAACACCTGACCAAGACTTTTCTGGATCCAGACCTGAGCAGAAAAACAAACCAACCAACCAACCCCACACTACCAAAACCAGCATTCCTTTTGCACACAGGTCCTGGAGCGAAGCAGGTAAGTGACACCCTGATCTCCCAGAAGTCTGAACCAGCACCCCAAACCCGGGGCTTTCCAGTCCCTTCCTGTTGGATTTAACTCCCAGCATTCAAATGAATGTTTTAATCACAACGGCACAGCAGCGAGCTTCTAGCTTGAATTATAATACTCCACCAGCTCAATGTGCCAAAAACACTTCCCTCCTTTCCCTTTCCATACTAGTTCTCCTGTTTCTCAGCTTTTAAATACCCCCTTGTTCTTTCTAGGCATTCATTGTGCAACACAATTTATTTCTGCAACACATCATTACAGCAATAGAAGTGTGAGAGTAGGTGGGGACAGCAGACAAGTAGAGGTGTGAAAGGGTGGTAACATACTAAGTGCCGCAGTGAGCCACCAGTCAACACTTCAAGGTTTCAAAAGAAGGGGGGAAAGGAGGGGAAGGGAAAGAAATGTATCTTCATGGGCTTTATGAAGTTTCAGGAATATTAGGGAGCTCTTGTGCAAGGCCTACACTGCCTTACAGAGCCAGACACACAACGCACTTCAGTTAGCCACAAAGAAAAGACAGACCTCTCCATATGCCAATACCAGCACTCCACCATCTACCCATACAGGGACGTAGCCCTCTCTTTATCTCCTTTCTTTTTGCAAAGCTTCTTTCTTGACAAGAAGGAAATATTGTTTACAAGGGGGAAAAAATGCCGTTTCACACATGCATCCAAAATAGCATTCCCAGACGCAAGATAAAGGCACTAAAAAGTGTAGGGAAGCACTCTTACATTTTACACCCGTTGTTTTTCACTGCAAATTTTGTTAGCATCATTTTTCCTTCCAAACCATTCAATAGCATCATTAATTTTATTGGGGGGTGGGAGTGAGATTTGAAGGGCCTGAAATGCTCTCTTGCCAAGCAGTTCTAAGCCATTCAGGGAGAAAATGCAGCTTAATACAACGGCTACGGATTCAGTGAAAGATTTGTACAGAAACAGTGCACCATCAACCTTAATTTCTGTGGGTGTGATGAAACCCTACTCTTACTCTCTTCACCGAGACTAAAACTTTGTCCATAAAACACAAAGAAACAGGAAAGGAAAACCTGTAAGAGATAAGGTAAGTAGAGATAAAGGCAAAATAACAGCTTAAAATTATGTCTTATATCAAACAAATGCCATCCAAGCAGCCAATGCAGCCTAATATTTGGCACCCTCCCCTTTCATCACTCGGCAGACCAGGGGAAATGCTGCCACCAGTGAGGCAGAGCCTCACTTACAGCACTCACATTGCTCTGATGCAAGAGACAAAACAGCCCAGGAACAAACTGGGAGAAGAATCCAGGAGCAGAACTGTATTGCAATGGAGCATTGCAGGGAAGAGGCTGAGCCCTTGAGAATATCCTACAACTTTCAGTCTCAGCACAAGCCCTTGCACCCCATATTCCTTGCCAGGAGCTGCTGTAGCAGGTGCAAAAATGTCCTTGTGGCAATCAGCCAGGTAACAATAAAATCTGTTGTGCATGAGATACCTTAAGAAATTAGTTGCATTGCACAAAATGAGAAGGTGGGGAATAAACCGACGGGCAGCCCTTTTGTAAAGGCTAACGTGCTGCTTCTGCTCTCCCACTCTCTAAATGAATGGCCTCATTCTTTACAAGGGGGACTTGGTGAGCCTTAGGGGGTTGTAACTCATCTCTCAGTATTTGAATTAGAACGAAACTTTGTATTTAGCACCAGGTCACAGCCCCAGAAGCAAATATTTTCCTCACTCCTAAATCAGGGCAGAAAAATCCCATGCCTGTTTTGAAACTAGGAGAGTGCAAAGCAATTGGAGTTAATAGAGTAAAGCAGTCTCTGCACTAACAGCTAGCTTGTGAATCACCATCTCCTGAGCACTGAATCCATAAGGAGCTTCAGTGACGATCTGAGCCTTAACTTAGCTATGCTGCCATTTTCTTCCTTAGGCCCAGAATTTCAGCTTATGTCCTTTCTATGGATACCAGCTAAATTAAAACCCTGTCAGCTGTGTGTAAACCTGGACAGAGACCAGGAGCCATCAGGCAGTAAACTGTTTCATGCTGACCAGCACATGGAAACCCCATACAAGAACTAAGATCTTTTTTCAATGTGAAAAAATCTAGAAATACTTGTATACTGCTTGTCACATAATTCAGGCAAGGCTATCCCTTGCCACCTGATTCTTACAAGGACTTGAAAACCATGGTGTATGTGCATACAGCCAATCGTCGTATCAGTCGTGACTGTCCCATAAAGTCCAGCCACGAGGAAGGAGAAGCCAGAGGCACGAGCATTAGCCGTGAAAGCTTTGAACGCAAAGAGCCCAGAGAACAGATTTCATCCCGTATCAGGAGAATAAAAGCCGTCTTGGAAAACACAACAGAAACAACTTCTTTCCATCTGAAGGATGAGAGAGAAACAAAGGAGAATGGATTAAAAAAAGCACGATTCTTACACTCAATTTGACAAAAAAAAATCTCCACTAAGATCAAGAGAAATTGCATCCAGTGTTAACCGAAAACAAAGCCGGGATTCCATAACTGACTTATTTCCTGGGAGATTCCCTTTAT
The DNA here is from genome assembly GCF_011077185.1 of Oxyura jamaicensis. NCBI lineage: Eukaryota > Metazoa > Chordata > Aves > Anseriformes > Anatidae > Oxyura > Oxyura jamaicensis. The sequence continues at coordinate 2,900,516 of NC_048912.1, forward strand.
GGAAATGTCTACAGCTGTGTCTACTTAGTTTTAGCCTCACTGAAATCCACTGTCATCATTCAACTGCTTTTTAAGTGGGTCACCCTCAAGAGACAGCATGAAATGCATTTTGCATTTCCAGAAACACAGAGGGAACCACTTTCTTCTGTTTTGCACATTAACAGTTTACTGTAATCACTACACAACTTTTTAATTTCTTGTGTACATCTCTCCCTTCCTGCCACATAGGCCTTCTTCCCAGCCCTGCTACGCAGCTGTTCTGCAGAGCCACGTACTTCTTCACTCGCTGCTGTGACTTCAACAGGTATTTTTTCCTCAAATGTGGGAATTCTTCCTTTCCAATTGGGCCATCATCCAATCTTTCCAGAACATACCTTACAAGAGCAGGTGCTTCATATTGAGCACAGATGCCCAGAAATTCATAAGTTGATACATTTGGGCGAGAAACTTTGCCAGCTCAAGCTTCCTCATTACAATTTACATCCATCCTAACTAATGCCACAGAATGAAGAAAACATTTTCTCAAAGAGCCTCAGCATTTCTGCAGTGCTGAAAGAGATGCACGTGAACAAAAAATAAGCAAATCCAGTAGGTAAATAAACGACAGCCATGCCCTGTTTTCAAAGACGGATCTCCCAACATCAGGGAGACAGTCTTACAGGGGTAGCATGTGTATTTGATACGTACTTGCACTGTACCACATTTTCAATGCCTGATCATTAGAAATGTACCTGTGCGAAGGACAAAACACGCACGTTGCCTTTATTTGTACCTGCAAGCTGAGCAACAAATCAATTACAGTCAGCCATCTATGGCTCGGGTACAAGTGCACACCTCTGAGTGCCAAAGATGGATTAGACAACTCTGGCCAAGTACAACTGGAAGCAGTGTTGAGGCTCATGTACATATCCACTCCAATACGCTGGCATGTTCGTCTCTGAGTGAGCCAATACCACATCACCCATTTTGCAGTACAGCCATTATTTGTACTTGCAAAGGACACAGTGCTGAATCTGTGTAGCTTCGGGGCTCCAGGGGAACCATTCCTGTGCTTTATGTGTAATCTCTCTTTGAGCAAGCACTGCTGCAGGAATCACAGCCCTCGGTGTTGCTATGGATCGTAGCAGAACCAGGAAGAGAGACCAGGTGGATTTGTGGATGACTTGGTAATTTAAATATATATATATCTTTCCACCAGCCCTGCCTCAGCACTGCTAGAATGTCTTATTTACTCACATGAAGACGGGGTTGTGGGGACACAGCTTCTCTCAGTCAGTCTTTTATTCAACTGGAGTGGAGCTGAAGAACTGAATCACATTTAAGTTTGTAGAGTGACTGTTTGGTGTCCCGCCCCCCCCCCCCCCCCACACACACTTTTTCCTTCTTTTCTTCATCCAAGATTCAGACAGGAAAGCAGCACCACTTTTCACTGCAGCCAGGGTGCTTTGGGAAACATCTCAACTGGCTTTTGAAATCTTATTTCCAGGATCTGGGAGAGCTTTCCAAAAAGCGCCATGGCCCACCCACATTCAAACAACACAGACTCTGGAGGAGTCCTCGCCAGCCCCAGCCTACTGCAGGACACGTGGGTGGGCCTTCAACTTCTGGACACTTGCTAAAAATAAATAAATAATGGGACTTCAAAGCAAACTAGCTGAAGCACTTCAGAAAATTAATCATGCCTGGTGGAAAAGATGATTAGTGGCTTCTTGTGCTCTTTTTTAAAGCTATTGATCTTGGACACAGGAAGGAGCTTTCATATTCTCCACAAGCCACAGATGGTCAAAAGGGTCCTGAGAGGAAGAGACAAAAGGCAACCACAAGAGAACTCGAGGGTAGCAGAACTCAAGGTGTGTCCCAGGACCCAGCCATACCCCTACAAAGGATGCACCAGAAGAGCAGCAGCAGCTTGTTCTGTAATTTTTCCTTTCCTTCAGCTTCCTTCGTCGTTCAAAGCAGGTAAGCTCTGCAAGTCCTTTCCCAGCACACCAGACACACTACACACTCCAGAAACACCAAACAAAATGATTTGCCAAGCCTTTGGCACTGTAAGAAGGCAGAGGCAGGAATCACAAGACAAAGACAACAAGGTCTTTCAAGTAAGCCAACTGTTTGATGATTGAAATAGTGGAATCTCTCTCTCTGGACAATTCTGTGGACTTTCTGTAAACTGAGTTTTCCACATAACAGATAATTGTTTCAGAAAACACAAACTATAATCCCTAAATTACCTTCAAGCTAGTCTGGTGCAGGGTCAAGCTTTCTTCTGGGAAGCACTGTCCATTTCCATCTCCAATCAAAATAAAATTAAACATAAGAAATAACCACAGTTTCTCCATAGTTAAGATGATACACATGCTATTTTTATTAGAGCAAAACCCGTATTTTTTAATGAACTTTCCTTGGAAGCTTAAAATTATATTCAGTCATAAAGTTACAACAGCAAGTAAACAGGTCTAAAATGCCTCCCCCAAAGGGCGGTGGCGGTTACTCACAGCAAGTCTCCCTGCTCCGAAGTGGGACTTTCTGAGCTCAGCGTGACAGGTAGCTGCCACCTGGCTCTCCAGAAGGCCAGCCCTTCCCAATGGAAATCCATGCACTGGCCGTTCCTTACCCTGAAATATACGAAGGCTTTATTTATTTATTTATTTTGCTTTGAGTACATATGTATTAGCATACTGACCAAAATTCAAATTCAAGCAATTACATTTGTCTGTTTGCCATTTCCCTTAAATTATCTTGGCTTCGTGCACCTAGTTCCCTTGTGGCAACGAGCAACAAATGTAATGGCACAATTACAAGTATGGAGCAGCAGAGAAACAAATAGCAGGTGCATGGGAGAGGAGGGAAAAGGGGGGTTGTTTAAGTTGGCAAATGTTCCCCCAACTACGTCTTTAGGAAGGAAGGTAGAGGCTCCAAAATGCCTTCACGGAAAATAAAGCACATTTAAACTCCAAGCAAGGAACTGCTCCTGTGATCAGAACTCTCTTTCTGAAAGAGATTTAAATAGCTGAGGCAGCACGGGAGCCCTTGGTGACTATATTAACATTTTGACATTTCTTTGCACAGTCACTGGAACTACATTATTAGCAAGGAACTCACAGCCTTAAATTCCACTGTGGAATACTGTATTGGAAGAGTGGAAAGACAAAAAAATCTCCGTATTTTTTTTTCCCATTCTTCTCACAATAGTTGCCTTCCTCCCACAAGAAATAAACTACTGCTTATGCTGTCCCATCAGACTGTGCTCCCTCAGAAGAAACCACTCCCAGGAAAACCAAAGTTCAGACAGCTGCTGAATTTTATTTTTAATATAAATAACCTAATTTGAAAAAGCCATTTGTATTTCATCCTACTGATTGTTTCAGAAGATCTTGCTATAATTGCAGAAGATGAGCAGAAGAAATCAATGGTTGGAACACATTACCTGCAATAGTTTTCAGTTTTGTCAGGGACCAGAAAGAAAGGCAAAAGGAAAAAATGGAACTAGAAAGCAAGAGTTGCAGCCATCGTGCAGTACAAAGTCAGTGCGTGAGATTCAGGGTAGCACAATGCAGGATGGCCTAGAACCCCACCTGTGGAGCAGAGTGAAATTTTTCTGCACTGCATCCTGGATGGTCAGAGGAACTCGGCTGCAGCAAGCATAAAACAAGTCCCTAATCACAACACACTTGATTGAAAAAGCATCCAGCATCTAATTCTATTAGCAAGCAGAGCTGTGAGAAATGTTTCTCATCATAAAATAAAATGAGTAAGTTTTGGCTACTTTACTGACTCTGTAAAAATGTGATAGTATAGGTATTAGAAAAAAAAAGGCGAAGGAATTTTTCATGCAGAGCAGCGTTGTCTAGAGGTGAGAGCATTGGAGCTGGAAGACCAGCAGTCTACTCCTGGTGCTGCCGTCAGCTTGCGGTGAGGCGCTGACCGAGTGGCTTCACACCTGTGAGCTGAGGTTGCTCAGGTGTCACTCGGGTACCACCATCACCCCCAGCCGCGTCACCGGCACGCTGTGTGACTGCCACCCGAGTAATGAACAGGGTGCTTTTGAGACCTTTTGATAGACGTGCTACAGTGGTTGCAATAAGTGTTGGTTAATATCATTCAAGGGCAGATTCTAGAGAGACGTAGCAGCTAAAGCCCTTCTCAAGGTATTTGTTACCCTTCTCATGGTATTAAACTGTTTGTTTTCCTTAAGACTGGTAATATCTTAGGGTTAAAAATCCTTGTTTATTAAGAAACTCTTACTTCTACTAACACGAAGATGCTGTCTAAATTTTCTTTCAAATAGCAGAAAGACTCGCAATATCAGTGTCCAAACTTTTACACAATACTTTCAATGTACTGAGCAATTATTACATTGTGTACTATTTTCTGCATGCATTCCCCAATACTCGGGGGGTGCCTGTTTCTCTGCTTCCCAAAACATTTTCTCATCATGGCATCTTTTGTTATTCCATACTTCTACAAGACAGCAAAGAATAGCAAATCATCTCACAGTATTTTCAACACAAACGAATTGGCCATTCAAGAAAACACTTTCCCCTGACTAGGGGATAAAATGCTAGCATACCCCCCAGATCAAAGAGCACACTGGTCCTTACTGATATACCTGACATTTCTTTTCCCTCCTGTTTGACACCATAGCATCTGCCTGGACCAATATTCAGTAATTCCTGTTCAGTGCACTCTTTACAGCACCTCAGTGTTACTCTGTGTGCATTTATGCAAATTGCTATTATTTACACATTAGTTACATTTATTATTATTTATAGACTTTTATTTATAGACTTTTATTTATAGACTTTTTATTATTATTTATAAGCCTGCTGATGCTACCTTCTGCATTTATTCTAGTCCGGAGTTAATGAGAGCCCCAGCCCTGCTATCAGACCGCTGGGGTTAATTTGTTATTTCAAGTCAATGTGGGTTCAAAGGAACTCAAGCAGTTCCCATTGCCGGATCAGGAACAAAGTGCTCATACACTGGTATGGGACCAACTCTCAGGAGAGCAGCAGAACCAAATGAGTACTCCAGCCTCTTAATTTTCCTTGATAATAGCACTTTTAGTAAAGTATCTCTCAGTGAAGGCTTGAGACAATTAATTAGGAAGCACCCTGGAGTATGACCAACAGAGTATTACTGTCATTTGAAGCCAATATTTATTAATCTTCAAAATTTCTGTAAGGAAAGGTTACACAAACAGGGTTATTTTATATTATACACATTTGCCTTATGTCTTTATTCTGCCTAGGAATAAAACATAAATGCAGCAGGGATGAGCCTTTTGCAACATTTTAAATGTAGTTGTTAAACATTGCTTTACTAATAACTTGTCCCATTTTTCCAACTGCATGATCACTTCAAAAAGATGAGATGGACTGTGCTGTAGAAGTCAAAGAAGAAACATTGGGTCATTTTCCACAAAATACTCATTTTACTTTGAAGCCTGGTAGGCAGTACCAACCTGAAGGCAACACATTTTCAAGGAGTTTGATGCTGTAAGCATCTGGGCTGAAAAAGGCAGAATAAGAAAGAGACCTTTACCCTGGATGTCTCAGCTTTTCATACGGGTGGCTGACAAGCTGGGCTATAGGGTAAACCATATCGTGCCAAGCACCACGGAGACTGGAGCCAAGAAAGGGATAATTTCAGGCAAGACCCAGCCTCTAGAGCCAAAACCACTGGCCTGAAAGCTTTTCTCAGAAGGTTTGCTGTTCCCATCACTGCTGGGATGAATTTTAACTCATTATTGATCAAGGGAATTTTAAAATCAATTTTAATTAAATGAAAGATTTCTATCATGGCTTGTTCTGTGTGGAAGTCACACAGACGACATATAAATATATGGAGGCAAATCAAGCAGAGCAGATTTGTAGCACTTAGGCCCTAAACAGGTGAGAAAAAAGCCAAAGTTACATCTCAAAGCAAATTTGTTATAATAAATTACCTATGAGACGTGCCTCTTCCCCCCATCATTTTTGCCTTTGCTACTGGAATTTAGTCAGACTTGCTTTTTCTTGCTGAAGCAACGATTTTTATTAGGTTCTCCATCATATCTCAAAACAACTGGAAAAGGGCTAAAGGAGACTACTGCATGGCAATGCCTGGCAGTGGTGGATTGCTCAGCTTACCACCAACAGCCAGGTTCAGCATGGTGAAGAGGAGCAGCAGTCCCTCAGCTGAGGCTCCGTCTGTACAGACAACAGCTTGTTCAAATCTCATGCCTCTCTCATTTCCAGGGCAGGCAGGTACTGGGATCTGCTGCGCAAGACATAACAGAAAGAATGGAAGTAGTAAAAAAAATGTCTAGTGAAAAGATTAATCGACAACTTCAGGTAGGCATACAAACCCACTTACGGGAAGGAGCGTGGTGAAATGGTTTATGCCTTCATCCCACAAGGAGTGAGGAGCAAGCCTTCGCTCTCCCTCCTGTTAGCTAGACCAGGGACTGTTCTTGAGATGCCTGAGCTTCCTTCAGTAGCACCAGGCAGGACAAGAAGGGTTTCATCTCGTTTCAGGTGCAGCTGGCTGTCTGATAGTGCCAGTTCCCAGGTCCTGGCTGTATCTGGGTTTGTAAAGCAGTTTATAGAGAGGTTCCAAGGGAGTTCCACTGAAAACAATGGACACCAGGCACTTATGCCGTGGCAGAAAGCTCAGAAAGAGCCACTGAGCATCCTTCAGCACCTGCATACTCCAGTTCACAGCATTCTGCCTCAGGCAAAAGGTCATCCCAGTGCCAGTGCCACGGGTCACAAGTTCAATCCCCAAGATCAAGCGTGCATTCAGCTGAGGCTCCACAGCAGATCAATGGAGGATGACTTAGTCATGCACAGACAGTGCTGCAGACTCATGAGCCTCCTGTATCATTTACCACAAACATAAGCCTGTTTGTGTACAATTTAGGTTTTACAATTATTAGTTCATTAACATTAATTCATTAGCCGTCAAGCTCTCTAAGTAGAGAAGCCTTACCCTGGTTCTTTGGCTAAGAAATCAAAGGGCCAAGGGGTTAAGTGACTTGCCAAAGGTCACAGAGAAAAAATCAATGGGAAAACTGGAATTAGAGCTAAAAAAATGTCCAATTCCTTGCTTTGCATTTAATCCACTTTGCTTCACTTAATCAAAGGCAACAAATAAAATAAGCACAGTCCCACATGGCTCCTCACAGACAGAAAAGGTTTTTTCAGCCATAAGGTCCCTACCAAGCCCAGTCAGAATCTACAAGGCTTCCCTGTGTTTTCAGATACAATGCATACTGCAGTAAATAGGTTATTTTACAACCCTGGCCCAGTTTTCAAAGTGGCCTCAATCAGAGTTGTGCAAAACATTCATGTCCAACCACAAAATTACAATCAGTCTTTGTTTGAATTCAGCCCGTGTCCCCGGCCAGCAGTGGTTAGGCCGAACTCCTCGGGCCTGTGCACTCTTAGCCCAAGGTTTTTGCAACGTTTCTGCCCTGCTTGGATTTCTCTGAATATTTATAGGCTGCTGCTCTGCAGTGACTTTCATGTTCGAGCTGTGTTGGCTGGTGGGGGTGGAAGGGGATGTAAGTAACAGAGTCACATGTTTTCCACTACCCCGCTTGTTTTGCTTCCAGTAAAAAAACGAGCGCTATGAGACACGTGTTGCAAGAAAACAACTGCAAGGCCTGACTGCGGGGCATTTAAATTAGTGTTAACAGCATTACTACACACTCAAATGTTTTCAAACGTCCAGCTATTGTGAAATCAGAGTCAACAGTTTGGAGATCCAAGCAGACCTGTGGAATTAAATAAAATTTGTAGCATTGCTTAATATTTTAGGGGTGGGGATGAAAAATGTCCCTTCCAAAAAGTCTTGCCTGTGAAGTACCTAGGGAAGGAATTCACCTGTGAAGTCCATACCGTGTTCTGCCCGGCGATCAATGCGCTCCAGAGCAGGATCCACAAAGTTCAGTCAACGCTGTGCTGAAACTTGCGCCGCGTCGAGGAGATCAGTGGGGAACATTAAGCGCATGGTGGTTACTGCTGTTGGCACTTACATCATACCCAACAGCATGAAGAAATCAGAAAAGCACACAAATTTCCAAATAACTTCATCTGCTGTGCCTAAGTGTAAACAAGACCTTACATCATACACCTCATCTCGTGCTTTGGCTGGTTTAAATACAGCATACTCAGAGTATAATGGGACGGCTTATTTCCTAGATGGGTATTTGTAGTTCTGAGACACAACGTGGAGGTGTTTCCATTCCAATGAATCCCAGCTCTGCACAGATGCAGATTCGCCGTCGTCTGTAAATGTGTTCACACCTCCTGGACTGTGCACGCAGCCTTGGCCATCAGGTGGCTTGCTGCTTAAAACACCAGCACAAAGCCGGTTCTGCATGGGAGAGAAAGAAGCTGAGGGCACAGTCTAGAGCTGTTTGTGGAAATCAGGGCTTTGAGGGCTGTGTGTCCAAAAAAAATCCCAACAAGAGCTAAACAAAGGAAATATCCATTCTTGTGTTGATAGCAGAGTGTTCCAAAAATCTGAGAAAACAGCAGTCTGCACGTATGGTTGACAAGTCTCCCTGACTGGAGGTATCCAAAGTCCAAGTGAAACCGCAACAAATGACTGTTCAAAAGACACAGCTGAGAAGCAAAACAGAAGAGAGTAAACAAGCTACAAACACCTAAAGCAAACTGCTTGCACTGTCCGTGCATAAGCACAGTTAAAGCTGATCCACAGCAGTAAGGGAAGTTTTAGGCTGCCCCACGCCCTTTGTAAAATACCCAGATCTCTGAGGACTGCAGGGAGCATTGCTGCTTCTGAGCGCAGGTTTCTTCCAAGAGATTTCCAGTCTTTCTTCTCTCCCACTAGGACAAAAATACGGGAAGAACTGTCTGTTTTATGGTATTATTGTACCTTTACATAAGTCTGTTCCAAAATCTGGGTCATAAGAGGGCAAAGAGTATGAAACAGGTAATAGAGTTTGTATTGTTTTACTTTTTCTTTCCCCAAATTCTAGTTACCTGTAACGTGGCTGCTATGCAGAAAGGAGATAGATTTCCAAGTTGTCCACTGAATACTCTGCTGCTCATAAAACTAGCTGGATAATTGCATTAGAGGGTCACAGAAATGTTCTATTAATGTAAAATAGATATTTTTCCCCTGGCAATTTTGAACATAGTGTTTGTCCCCACAGATTTGCAGCTTTGACTAAACATCGAAGTACTTTGCTTTGTAGCTATGATGAAAAGACATTATTTTCTATGAAAACTTTTTTTTAATAAAAAAAGATAGCTGTTTTAGCTAAAAATTAATTTTTCCATGAAAAAAAAATCTCAGTAGATAAAAAGTCTTCCATTGTTTCTAGCTGTTTGCTAATTCACTTGTAGGTACATGAAGGAGGGGAGGGTCTTTCCAGTTTTTATTGTCTTGTTCTGTCCATCCTTCCTACATCTGAACGTAAGACGATTTCAGCACTCACTAAAGCTGCAATACAGACTGGTTGAAACATGAGCAGTGCAGCACACAGAGTACTACACAGTCACTACAATGACCTTTCCTGATTATCTTGTATTCTGTCATGAGTTAAATGAGGTCATTACTGATGTTACTTGCATTCCTCTTCCTTGGCCCATGACTTCAAAGACTAATGGGCCCCTTTTGTCACTGAATTCTTGTCAAAATGTTCAGTCCAATCAGGCCCCTAATAACGGCATGTAGGGTAACATTCACAGATGAAAAGAACATGCAGACACATGCCTTATACATAATTAATCCTTCCAATGAACTTCATGAATTTCAAAATTACACAAAATGGAACAAATCCAACAGATAGTCTCCCGTGGGCATATGAGGTCACGTATCCTGCTAGGAGGGCGAGAAAGTGCTATTTAGCATGGATACCCAGCAATGACTCACACAGTGTCAGTAACTGATTTATTTTCTCTTCCTGCTGCCATCTCTACAGCTAACCTGAGGTCTGACAACATTATCGAGACTCCAAGAAGCCCACCTATCATTCCAGGACCCGAGCACCCAGAACTCTCACTGGGGTCCCAAGAAGTCCAAGTGTCGCCATCACTGCTGCTGTCATCGAGGTGGAAAATTCTTTCAAATGCATCTGGCCAGTTCTAGTTACTCACATGACCAAGAAAAATTCAGATTTCTATCCAGAAAGCTCTGCTCCCACCAAATAACAGTACAGGGAGTGGGGGTAGGGTGGAGAGGATTTGTTCTTGGAATCGTGTAAAAGTAGTGGTTGACAATTTTCTCTCAAACGAAACGTTTGCCTAATTCGGTCCTGGCAAGGCTGTGCACATGTGGCAGCCACATCAAAAAGCCTGGGCACTGGCACAAAGAGCAACATGGCCTGAAGTGGTTTTCTGTGCTGCTACATGCCAACTGCATGCTCAAAGCCCAGCTCTCACACTTAGGTCTTCTGTCCGAGACATGATTAGTGTTGCCTTGACTAGCGGTTTTGTCGTATTTGTTCAGAATCGGTGACACGAACCCAGACTTCTAAAAAATAACATTTGTATTTTCCTCTTCCCTCTTAATTCCACATTAATGTCTCCCTGTGTTATTACTGATAGGTATCAAAACATGTCAGACATACCAAAATGAATATTTTACAATGACCTTCCCCAAATTTTATGGAACGCGTTTGACAAAAATAGTTTTCTTTCTTCGAAGTAGATGTTCTAGTAGTAAAAGAGATGTTCTAGAAATCTTAATATTTTCAATATATCAAAATATCTTTCTCCATCAAGCTTTGTGCATGTGTCCACAAGCATGAGACAAAAATAAAACATGTAAACAAAAAAAATACATGAAAAAGGTCATAAAAACAGTTTTATGCATATGAGAATTTTAAAAGTTGAATTTCTTGTAGGCAAAATAGCAGGAATTGATTTTTGAGACAGATTATCATAGAAAAGGATGACTAAAAAGGTCAGCAAGTTCTTCCCCTTGCACAAGTTGGATAAATATTTCAACACAATTCCTGAATAATTTCAATCTAATTTGATGCTAAAAATGTACAGAGAAAGAAATTCTAAGCCACCTTGGATATATCTTTCAGTGCTTCATAACTTTCACCATTTATTTTTTTCCTAATATATTACTTAAATCCATGTGCAATTTTGCAGTAATCGAGTCCAAGTACTTTTTGACTTATTATATCTGATATGGAGAATAAAATCCATGTTTTCTTTCTGTGAACTTCTTACATACAGCAATGGTAACCACCTCCTATGCTCTGCATGTGTTACTGTTAAAACATGTACCAGAAGGTACATCTTTTTTGTTACCACCCAACATACTTGACTCATTTTCAGTCTCAGAACTTTTACAAATTCCACATCCTTTTCTCCCCTCCCACTGACTTGCCAGGTCCTAGCATGACACTTTGAATTTGGCTTTCCTGAAATTCAGCCTCTTCGTTTTAAATATCTCTTGTACTTATCAGAAAGTTTTGAATTCCAGCATCATGCTAAAGAACATCTGCAGCCCTTCCCAGCACACTCTTATTTGCAAATCCCGTACTTCATCTTTTTGGTGCACAGTCCAAGATGCTAGTAACAATGTTGACCATATGTGAGCCCAGGACAGTCAGCTACAAAACCGTCCCTTTGATATGACCTCCAAGTCTGACATCACACCTTTTACAACCATTAATACAATGTCTGCAACCCCTCCACCCCCCCAAATACTTATCTATTTTTTGGTCTCTTAATCTTGACCACTTCTGCCTACTTTATTAATAAGACACCCTTGTCAAAAGCCTCACTAAAATTAGGGCCTGTCACATCATTTCTTTTTCTCCTAATCTAATAGACTGGTTATCCAAGTAAGAATTAAAAATTGCAGAGTCTTTACTTACTTTCACTCACACTAGAATGCAGGCATCTAGCTGAAAAAGCAGGCCATGCAACTTACAGCTCTGCACTTGCATTTTGCTGCTTCCACCTGACCCCAATAGTTCGGCACCCGCTGCCACGTGCTGCTGGCCCAAAGCACCAGACTCAGCCCTACGCAGTACTTGCTCCTAGAGTGCTCTTCAGCAGGTACCAGGAACATTGGGGTCAGCACCAACAACCAACCACAGCTCTGTTCAACTGAAAACATGGCATGGGGAGGAGGCGCTCATAACAACAGCATGCTTTCGTGTAATGGTCTGTACTCAGAAGGGTTACCCGTGAGTCAGGAGACGCGGGCTGAAGCCCTTTTTCACTCAGAAGCAATTCAAGCCCACATCACGAAATGGTTAGAGACTCAAAGGCCAAGGACAAGCCATTTAAAACCATCACCTGAACCGAAAAACAGTGGAATGTGCAGGCCAACTGTCAAAGCAAACAAGGGAAGTTGCATTTCAAAAGTCAGAGGGCTTAGAAGGCCAGACTTAAAAAAAACAACAACAACCCTCAGAAAGAAAGAAGCCATGTTACAGGGAGATCGTGTCCCATCTCACTACCAGAACGTCTGAGAAGCTGGAATAAAATCTAAGGGCCGTTCCTGCACGAGAGATGCTTGAAGCTCAGCATGGGAAGAGGCTGAGATAAATAAAAGCATTCTACCAGAAAGCTTATCTGCAGGGAGACTGCATCAGCAGGTAACCTTCTCCAAAAAGAATATAGCTTTCATTACTAATAGAAGTCATAAGAGTTGGGTTTGGTATTCACAAACCAGTGAAAACAATACATTTTGCCCTCAACAGTTAAAGGGACAGAACTATAATCTGAAGCAACCACACATGCATTTGCCCTGCAGCAATGTTACGTCAGTACAAGAGACTGGAAAACAGTAGTTTATAGTAGCCTGCACTTAAACTTGAGGTTTTCAGTTTCACAGTGGTTAGATCTGATTCAGACAAATAAATTCAGAAAACAAACATCACAATACACAACACTGCAGCAGCAGAGAGCTTAATGCGCTCCATCGTTAGCAGATTCGTCACCCTTATAAATTACACAAACAAGTCTGCCAGTACGTTTTGAGAAGTCCGGTTCACAAAATTGCCTCCAACTGACTATGAAAGGCCTCTAGAAGAGGATGTTTTCAAAACAAAATCCACCCTCCATGAAAAGGAGCTAGAAGGTCATCATCCTCCCCAGGGAGACATAAACGGCACGAGATAAGGGCAGGGAATTTGCTGCAAGCGTGCGCTCGCCCTCAGCCCAGACAGACAGTCCTGCTTGTTGTCCTCACCCACAGCTGTAACCCTGAAGGGCACAGTCATGTGCTGCTGACTCACAGCGATGCTTATGAAAAATAAGAACTTTTTTTTTTTTTTTTTCCCTTCTTCATGTTGTATTTTATCCCTCATCTGCTTCAGTTCATACAGAAACTCCCCATCAGTTACTGCAAGCGTACAGAAAAAACAAGGCCAAATCCAGGCTCTGCTGGGACAGGCCGTGGATGCCTGACCTGCACTTGCTGAAGCATTTTCCTTGAATTTACCAGGAGATACTTGCCCTCTACAACATGAGATTAGCATTGTCCATGAGCACCTTCAGCAATGCCTTAACCAAAGGCCTCAGCTGGGGGGAACACACAGGCCCCATTCCAGACGCGGATCTGAACCGCTAAGATTGCCAACCTGTGGTAAGGGAGAGGCAGAGCAGACGGGAAGAACAAATCGCTGCAACTCAGAACTCCAAAGTGAATGAGATCAGACAGCTCGTCAAGCTTTAGATAATCCAGCTACTCCCAAAGTGCTGTCCCCAAGCAAAGCACCCCTCATGCCTTTGACACCTCAGAGCCTTCACCAGCTCCTACCAGGTTTCAGAGGAGACCCGCTACTATACCCTCCAGTAACCTGACAAAGCATTTCACTCCAGTATTCCAGAAATGAAGTGCCAGTCTCTCCACAAATTATCACAGAATCATTAAGGTTGGAAAAGAGCTCCAAGATCATCCGGTCCAACCATCCCCCTCCCACCACTATCATCCACTAAGCCATGTCTCTACGTACCACATCCAAATTATATTTGTTATCAGGGTTCTGTCAATAAACTTGATTTTGCCCCATCTCAGTATCTTCTGTCACAGAATATTAGCCTCAGCACTGGAACACCAGGTCTGGCATGGTAACATTTTCTAGCTATGCTGACATGATTCAGAAAAATAAAGCATCTTCTACCAGTTTGATTATACAGACCCAGACTTCAGTAGCTGTTATTAAGACAATAATGATACTCCACTTAAAAACCTTAGCTTTCAGAGATTTAAAAAGGTGAAATAAGGCCAAGACCAAGGACTAAATGATTAAGTTCTATTTTAAAAGCAGATTTTGAACAGCAATACCAGCAGGGCATTTTTCTTAGGAGCTGCAAATACACCATAGATCATATTACCTCCAGAGATGGAGTTTTTCCTTTCTACAGTCCCTCTTCTGTTAATCTTTAAACAAAGACGAGGATCAGCCCCTAGGTTTCTCCAGAGGCCCTTACAAGCTGCCTGCTGGGGGACCTCAGGAGACTTCAAGTGAATGCTGAGATCCAGTTTAGAAATATAATATTTTCAAAGGACTTTTCATGGGGTCATAGACAAAGCATGCCACTGTGCACAGAGAACTACCAGCACTATTCTTGTGCCCATTTTCCACCCACAGATTCACATGAAAATCTCAGGAGCCTCTATAGGAGACAGTGGCTATTAGGCAACTATTTAGCTTTTTATACGATGTTTATTTTGGGTGGAAAAGGCCATGTCATATAAGCAGTGACAGAACTACAGTCTGGAAGTTTTGTCGGTGTAACTACTCTTACAGTAGTGACTCTTGCTGGAATAGCTAAGTTGGCCAAAAATCATGAAAGAGCCCATCTCCATCCATCGGGGCCCTGTTTGCAGATGGCAGGACTGTAACACAGGCTCTGTTTGCTGAACTATAAGCAGAGGTTTTCTGTTACAGAATGCAGCCCTGAAACAAACCTGCAATCAACTCTAGAGGCAGAAACTGTAGAATGAAAAGAAAAATTAAGAACAAAAACCAAAGTGACTAGCTCTTTGTTTCTTCTCATTTTTCTAATGGTAGCAGATTAGCTTTGGAACCAGCCGCAGGGAAAAAGGTAGAGAACGAAGGCTTCCCCGTTTAAATCGTCAACATCTTGATACCTCCGGCAGGGATAAACATTTGCAGAGCCCGAGAACTGGAGGCCTTTCAGTTGGAAACTTTTGTACGTGAGAGTAAACTCCTGACCACTTGTATTTGGGAAAGAAAAAAAATCACGGGAGCATTTATTTATTTATTTAAGAGGTGGGCTTGGTTTTATCTTCCAGGCCAAGTGCCAACGCTTCTCATTAAGCTCTGTCTCTTGAAGTTTCTCCTGCAATTAAAGTTAAATCAAATCCCGTTCCCTCCCCATCCCTCACGCTGAAAGCAACTCTCCGTTGAACAGTTTCAATGCTCTGCTCCAGCGCTCCTTCTGTTTCTGCAATGGGAAGAAAGGATGCCATATCCATCTGTCCGTGAATAAAGAATTCGTCTGTTAAGATTTTGACAATTTCCCATGAAGTTGGAGACTCAGTGCAATGGGGACCAAAAGAAAAAGACACACACAGCCAAGCATTAATCAGGTTCAGTAAAATGCAGATAAGTGATTTAAACATTTGCCACCAGAGAAAGGAGGATGAGACATCTGTCACCTACGTAGATACAAGGAATACAGACATACCTTAATTTCACACAATGCTCTACAAACCAGCATAGCTGGATGTATTGTCTTTTATACCTCGTTCACTATTTTGAAGACTAAGGTGATTACTGTGCACTCGATCAGAGGAGAAAACGGCAGACATTACAATATTAAGTGTACACCGTATTCTCTTAAGCGTAAGGTGAATCAAAGGGAGCTCTCCGCCAACTTCTCCATGCTGCCAGTTACTCATCAGCCCTCACCTTTCCAAGTTTCTGCAGATTTCAACGAGGAACACACACACACACACATATATTTGGAAGCTAATTTTGCAGGACAAGGAGGGCACCAAAAATGTATGGGAGAAGAAATACACAGAGCTCCACCTCAAGTGCTTGAGGTCCCTTCCAACCCGTAGAATTCTGTGATAAACCAAGATTTCACAGAAGTCGCTTAATCTAGGGTACATACAGTTGATCTTGCTACACTTCTCTCTATGCTTGCCAGCCCCAGACTTTAAGAAAGCTCTAACTATCAGAAAGCATTAGGTTCAGGGCTCTGGGCAGGATTCAGGTTAGCTCAGCACAGCCACAGGACACGGCAGGCAGAGTTTTAAGTGCTCTCAGCAAGACAGAGGAAGTAAGAGAGTGAAAAGAGAAAAGTCCCTCTTCCTTGCAAGCAAGCAGAAGCGCCTACCCTAGCTCACTGCTAAGCAGCAGCAGGGCAACCCAGTAACCTCATTTACTGTGATAAAACATTTGCAGGTAGTGCATTTATCCCAAACAGATCAGCGTAACTTAAACATTCTGTTTAAGGTAAAAGTGATGAAAATTCATTATGTCGAATATCACCAGAACAAAGGACCATCAGTAGAGAGATCTCAGGGAAACCTGCGATCTTAGAGGTCTTCCAATGATGGTGTTTTGCTTTTACTTCCTGTAGAAGGATAGGGACAAGGATATAACTAGCCTTCTAATTCAGATGAGTTACTTTGTGCCTGAAGATGAAGTTCTGCAAAAGCTAAAACTCCCCTCCCTCCCTGCGTTGTGTGTATCACCCTTCCCTCGTGCTTCTCTGAATTTGCAGTGAACCAAGTCAGGGAGCTACAACAAAAGAAAATGAATCATACAAAAAAACAACAGTTTGCTGCCAGAGCAGCTCCCCAAAGCAACTCACCGAGCATTTGACCCGCCGCAAGGGAGGAAGGATGCGGGCACCCACAGCTGCACGTGTGTCCGCAAGCAGGGAGGAGCGGGACAGCAGCAGCACAGCTTCACGCTGATTTACACCACTGGGGAGCCAGAGCCCAAGTCAGGTGGGATGAATCCAGGCCACGGGGTTCTTCCAGAGATTAGCTTAACATCCAACTGACAAAGTAAACTGAACGCTCGATAGGTGCATGTAAACACTTGGGCAATTTGGGTTGTGGTTGGTACACAGGGCTTTATACGCTCATCTATGTACCACAGCATGCATGTAACTCCCTGGTTTGTATATACAAGGTATACAGTATTTGCCAAAGAGCTTTTGGATTGCTGAGTTTAGGTCAAATTTATTCTATGCTTCAAGATTTCCTAAAAGCAAAACAAAAGCTTTTTTCCCTAAAATAAGCTGGTTTTCTTTGTGCAGGCTGTAACCAAAGCGAATTCTTATTCCTATGTTCTTGATAATATTGTGATTTAAGCAGCATTTCTTTTAAAATGCTCTTTTCCAGCATTTCAAAAACACCAATTCTGGATCGCTGAATCCAGATAGGATATCTAGGACCGAAAGCTTACAGGAAACTGGCTAACAAAAAAAGAAATTAAGCTTACACTGCCAAAATGAGTAAAAAAGTAAGTTGAAGGAGATATAAAAAGACAGAAAACAGCTGTGGAGGGAAGAATACTGAAAACATGAAAGGGTTAAACAAGTATCTTCAGCCACTGAATGCAGGAAGAAATAGGCCTGAGCTAAACAAGAACATTTCAAAGATGAAACAGAGAACCATGGAAAACCTTATGAACAAAAGGAAAGCAACAGAACGTTTCAGGGGGTAGTTTAGTTCACCTACAGGTAGGAACCTGCTCTAGAGAAGTTCACCTGCCCCTGCTGATGGTACAGAGAGCGTAGGTCGCCGCACACCTTAAAAACAAACAAACAAAAAAAAAACTTAAAAACAAAGCAAAACAAGACAAGACACAAAAAGTCAGTTATAAGGTGTCAGTAGGTATTTGAATTCAGGCCCTAATTATCACTCCTCTAAAGATTGTTTTAAAGATTCTTATTCTGAGCTGAATTTATAACACTCGTACAGCTGACAAACACCTTTCATACTTTATTCCAGTACCTCCAAATCAAGCCTGCAGCCTGTTGCAAGAAGCAATCTCAAACCCAAAGCAGTAAAAGAGCTGAGGAGTTGCAATTTGCAGGGGCAAGCCATGAATAGCTGCCAGCCCAAAATAACGTTCCAGCTGGGGCCTCTACTGGGCAAACAGGCACAGGGAGAAGTCTGCGGGCTACTGAATTCAAATACAGTGAACTTCAGCTTTTAAATGCTAGCTCCTGTATATCTGAAGGATGATATCTGATAACGGCAGCTCTGAAGTGCTCTCAGATACAGATCATCCTCCCTCTCGCAGCCCTAACAGGAAGATGTTTAGTATCCCCTCTCATCTCCCATTCAGCTGGGTTTTTAATACACACCAACCTCGTCCCGTTGCCAGGAAGGCAAAGAAAAGGTCAACAAACTCCTTTGCTGCAAGTTAGTTTGTCAAACTCCATTCTCGGCAGCATGACTTTACATGTTAATGCGAGTGTTTGCCTCTGTGTCAATAGCCCCTATTGTGTGCATTTGTAACACAAGATTTATGGTAAAGCTTGCAACATTTTTCAGGCATAATAAGCGTTTATTCAGCATCCCAGGACTATAAGCAGAGGCCTGACAAGTAATTATTGACACATTGTGCAGAAATAAAAGCGGTGGGCGAGCTGCTGTTGCGAATGGCAGCGTGGGTAGGGGGAAGGAGGGGCTGTGTCAAAGGAGTGACAGCCTTGGTGCCCAACATTGTCAAAGCCGACGTTGACTTGCACTGTTCTGTGTGCCTGACTGTATTTGTGCTCCCTGTCACTTGGGTGTGACATGCCAAAACATGAGGAGTGCTCCTTTTCTCATGCTAATGCTTTGTAATGACAGCTTTGTGATCCCCGGGCTGTGTTAGCGCTCAACAAGTCAAGGTGTGACAGGCAGCAGACCCCTCTGTCAGCGACTGCTGTGCTGCCCTCATCAAACACCATGTTCTCGGACTAAAATGGACCTAATGCCCGAGGGAATAATAGCACCTCGTTACTGCTGCTGAGCAAACACCTGAGGATACTGACTGCACATGCACCTGCACGTGCAGCCCCGAGCAATGCGCTCCCCGGCTGCTGCCACGCCGGCCTTACCTCAGCACAGAGCCCCTGACCACCATGAGAGGGGAAGAGAAGGAACTGGAAAATCTACTCCCAGGTCGTCTTTTGTGAGCTGCTTCTCTCCGTGGGGTTCAAGCCTTCTTCCTCTGTTGTACAGGGAACACCTTGCTAGCTTCAAACCAAGCGTCGTGCCGCCACGCGGTGAGTTTGTGGTGGTTTCGTGTAACTGGTAAACTCTGCGCTGGATTAATTCAGTCTCGGAACAGCCCAAGGTATCACCAGACAGGATTAGGGGGAATTAGCAAAGCCGTGTGAAGGAAGGTTGCGTGACGCCTACATGTTATACTTGGCTGTAAGACTCTAAGTCACATTAGCACCAAGTTCATCCAAAAAAACAAAGCAGCCCTAAGACCATGCCTCATTCGTGAAAGCAAGTCGGGCAGGAAAGGGCAGAGTTCAGGCTGCCTGGACTAAGCAACGAGTTGGCTTCATCGGATTTGGAGATTGCAAATGGGTTGGAGAAGCACATGAGCTTGGTTACTTACATGAAGTTTATCCAAATGATCCAAAACTCAATGATCAGCAAAACTGGGCTAGGAAGCTTGCCAGAACAGGCTTTTTCACAAGATTTATGGTGCTTCCTGCTTCTTGTTCCCAGGCAGAACCAGGAAGTGAGCTGAGTATAAATGGAAAATATTTTTTAGAACAGTTATGAATCTCTTTTTCAAAGGTCAAAGAGGTTCACGGTAAAAGTTGTGTGTGAACTTTAAGGTCTTTTTTTTTTTTTTTCTTCCATATCAAAATTTTAGCCAACAGTTTATTAATCTGAAATGCTAGGGGTATTGATGAGAAAGACAGAAAACAAGTTAACTACTATCCAAAATCAAAGCCATTCTCTCAGAGAGCTCTGGTTACTTCCTGTAATTATTCCTTATCCCCAGTGACACCAGTGGGGACTGAGAACCCAGGCAGTCCATGCACAGAAGGTGCTCCATACAGCTTGGTCCAAAATTTCAGCACACTAAGCATGGCTGGGGGCAAGAGAGAGACTTGAAAAGCATCTTATGATCCATATTCTGGTATCTTGGAGGTTGAGATTTTCAAAGCTGCCTGTCACATCTGGAGACCATCGCTGTCTGCAGAGGTACCACCAGCTCACAAATGCTCGGCGCTGCATTATGATCTTCTTCCTGATCTACCGCCCCACATGTCAGATGCAGCTGAACCATGATCTGCTGAGCAGCTGAGCCGGGAGGGAGGCGCCATGGTACCGCACAGCAGGAGCGGTGATGCTCAAAGGATGCTGCTTGGAGGTACTTGCCCAGCTGCAACCCAGAGCTGAAGCCCAAGCCCATCACAAAGCCCAGGGAAGCAGATAGCCCTTCCTGCCACGTGATTTAACCCAGCACACAGGTCTGCACGTCCGAACTTACAGGAAGTCCAGGTGTCTGCACTCACAGCAAGCCTGAGGAACAGCCTTAGGAGCTTCAAATATATGGCCTTGGGCTTTAATTGTGAAGAAAAAGAACAGCTCTGCCGGCACCCTTCAATGTGCACATGATTACATCAGCAAAGGCTACTCAAGAGAACCTGCAGCTTTTCATTCCCAAACTTTGCTTTACCCAACACCGTAAGATTTCTGTACAACTTGTTCAGTTGTGTTGTAGCACTGTATGACCTACTCAGTGTCCTTGAAATGGGCAGGGTGTATATGTTTCAAAGTGTTTTTTTGTTGTCAAAGAGTTGAGAAAGTCTGGTTTTTGTTTGTTTGTTTGTTTTTTCTCCTGTGTTACATCAGATGATTCATTAGCTCCTAGGGAATTAAAATACCTGTAAAAACTTTGATTTAGTCTGAGACTGGATTCAACTGGTTTGCACAAGAAGAGCTTTATAAAGCTTCAGGCAGATTCACTGTATGAACAGCTCGAATAAAGCAATGATATTTAGACATCAACACAGGCTAACATGCACCCCATGTACTGGGGAGCCCGATTCCCTTCCTGGTGTCTGGGGGCTGACTTGCATTTTCTTCTTTTCTTTCAGTTCTCAGTCCTGACTAGAATTAGCTTAGGTACAATAGTCTTTCCCTGCAGATCTTATTCTTCTGACTTATCTTGTCCAGCAATATGCCCTGATCTTTGAAAATAACTTGTGCTGAACTATTAACTGTACCTACCGTTTCCACTCCAGTACTTCCCTGCACTGAGAAATTCATTTAAGGGCTCCAGAAGGTCTGCAGTGGCATTTGCACTTTTCATCTCTAGTTACTCTCTATTTTTAGGCTTAACCTGGTAGTCTTCATCCTCAGGGAATCTGGGCTTCACAAGCAAAGCCTAAACAGGTAGGTGCCATTTCCCTCTCACCACTATCTGAGTTACTCTTTTCTTTGTCCTTCTTACGTCTGAATTACCTAGACACCTCTCAAATGCTGGAGATTTCAGGTGGGCCAGGGCTGCAGGCCCCAGACTCTCGATACCTGTAGATTTTCTTGGAGAGGAAATGAGAGTAATAAAGAGAAATTTGTGTAAAACTCAACGGGAGTAATATCATCAAATAGAGCTCATCTGGCCAGGGCCCATCAAGATTCTGCAAGTCTCCAGCAACTAATCAATGTGCTGATATAAATCTGCTTCAGCCATTTGGAATTGCTCTATTAAATTGCCCTGTTATTAGATATCCATTTTACATGTCCAATAAGACTTGACTCCTCAGCTAAACCTGCCTCAGCAATGCCTAGGGGAAAGCAGGTGCGGGAGGGGATGGGGCAGCACGGGGCAGGGCTGGCACGGGGAGAGTTGGGCCTGGTTTCAAGAGCTCTAGCACAGCCTCTGGCTGCAGTTGGTTCATGGGGTATCAGAAGCCAACATTTTCTGTAAGCAGATGGAGGATATTTGCCACACAAATTGTGGTTTAATCAACAAAAGAAGACCTTTGATTTTGCATGATCTATTTTCATTTAATTAAAGCAAAGGTTCCGGGACAGGAGGGTGTTCTACTCTAAGTGTTGCTGGGAGAAATGTTTTTGGCAAGGCTTGCATCGACACTAAAGCAGCCTGGAGACTGAATGACAGGCTTCTGCGCTCGTGCTGTCACAAGCAGTCATGTCACCAAGCTGCCTTGGGGCCAGCAGGAGATTCACAATTGCCAATTTTAATCAAAGGCATGACGTCCCAGAGGCAACTCCTGCCCATCCGCGGGGAGAGGTGCCGCCCAGCGCGGGGACTTCCAGCGCGCGGTGCCAAACACAAAGTCTGCCGCTTCCTTCTAGTGTGAAACCATTTGGAACACGTCGCTGCTGCTTCCCCCTCCCCTTACAGTGATGATATTGATGGATGCGTAAGGCCCTGTATGTGGCAGCCACGAGATACACAAGCGCACTGCTCGGTGAGGGTAAGCCTCTGACGTCCATACAGTAGCGCTCGTGTTTTAGCCCATGGTGAAGGGAGATTGCCTTCCAACAGGCTGACAGGGCGCAGCTGCTGAGCGATTGGAAGCAGCTCTGCTTCCTCTTGGCCGTAGTGTCCGCGGGGAACAGCAGCAGGGTGAGCCAACATTGAGAGCCATGCAGAACCAAGGGCCAGAAACATACATATCCGTTACGAGAGATTTGCACGGAATTATGACAAATGAGTCCGAGGCACCACCAGAGCTGACGCGGTGAGAAGCGGGCAGACAGTTCCCTGCCACTGTGCGGGTGGGTGATGGTAGAGCTGCCTGCAGGGCTGCCCTACAGGGCTGGGGTGGAGAGAAGGGGAAGCTTAGGGCTGTGATTCCCAAGGTCTGGGCAGTTTTGGCCAATAGCGTGTATCACCGTTCATCTTCAGGAAGCAGCGTTTCGCTGCCCATGGCTAAACTATAGAGGAGATGGCCAAATACAGGCCTAGGGAACACTACACTAGGAGCGTATTTAGTCCTCTCAAGCTTAGATGTCAGTTTAAGCCAATACGGATGTCATTTTTAACTCCAGCACACACAAATAGTATTGTTTACTAATTATTAACATAAGCCTGCAGCTGAATGCTCCCCTCCGGGTTTTGGTAGTGCCAAAAGTCACTATCTCCATCAACAAGCTCCCCGGGTACACGCTGTAAAGATATGCGTGCAAAGCAAAGCACAACAAAACAAAGCAAGCCTTTCCCTAAAAGCTACTGCCTTTACAAGCAAGAGGAAAGTGCAAGAGGGCATGTGGAAGGTAAGAACATTTGCAAAGCCACACAGCAGGAGGAGAATCAAGAACAACCACCAGGTCTCCCAAATCTGATGCACGTAGGTGTGCGCACACAACTACAGAAGCACAAATGCACATATGCTCCAGGTATATGTGTATATTCCTGGACAAAAGGTAAACCAAACTGAAATCAGGATTAAATTGTGTAATCATTGACATATTGAAGTCATTTGAAAATCAGTCTTAAGAAGATTCAACAGCTAGGTTAAACTAAAAAGAAATCCAGACAAATAATGATTAGGGATACATTTAAAGTATCCTGACTTCATCTCTGCCCTGGAGTGACACAAAATGCTTTGGCTAAGGCATTTTAGTG
The DNA here is from genome assembly GCF_011077185.1 of Oxyura jamaicensis. Taxonomy (NCBI): domain Eukaryota; kingdom Metazoa; phylum Chordata; class Aves; order Anseriformes; family Anatidae; genus Oxyura; species Oxyura jamaicensis. Next base: position 2,924,058 of record NC_048912.1, read on the forward strand.
TTTTGGCCTCAGATTTAGTTATGTTTAGTCCTTTATTTCCTTCTTTTTTTATATATATCTTTTTTTTTTTCCCTTTCCTAATTTGAGTGGGTTTGGTTCCAAACTTCTTTGGATTAGGTTCACATTTGCCACTACCTCTTAGATTCTTTTTGCAATTTTCACAAAAAGACTGAAGCCAGTTGATGGCTCACATTTCACATCTGATAATGACAGGATCACCAAGGAAAATAACAATTTTGCACATGCCAATTTACTGGCCTGAAAACATTCCGGTCTAATCCAACACGTCCTACCAGAGTTTTTTGTTTTGGGCACGAGCTGTCACGTTGATTGCTGAAGGCACTGGGAGCCCCAGGAACACACGTTTCATAGCACTGAACGTCATCCAGCTTACAGGTAGGGACATTCGAGCCTCCACGCAGATCTCCACGAGCCCAAGATCAGCCTCAGCCAGGTGCAGGCTCTATAACCCAACACAAACGGAGCCAGCACAGCCTGGCTGGCCTCGCCTTTTCTGAGGGTGCCTGGAGAATAAGTCAGGCACGTAATCAATTGGTCCTAAGCCCTGCCTCACATTAGTGTATGATCATGATTTGAGCAATCACGGTGTATGTAAGGAGAAGCAAGTATTTGTGTCAAAAGGAGGAAGATCAAGTGTCCAACCACAAATATCTAGTGAAGAAAGTGATATTCCAATTTATTTACTAATGCATTGATTTCCCGAGTGAAGAAATCTATTTTGTCAGCCCCATAAGCAATTTTTGAAGCCCTACGCTGTTGGCAGGCCTCATTTCCCCCTTCCTCTTAATTACACCATACTGCAATTTAACAGTAATCAGCAAAAGCCCTTGCAGAAGGCAGCCATGTTCAGGGTAACTGAGGGGTTATAAACTTGCAAAGACCAATGTTATCAACACCAAACATAATACATCTCAAGCTAGGAGCCTTCCAGGTCCTGCTGAGATACGCTATTTTCCAGAAAAGCATATGATTCTGAAACAATCTCTTCATCTGAAACACTTATCTGGCATCTATTTACAAATAAAAATAGTGCAAATAAAATAAAGCGGTATTTGCAGTTAAAGACAAGATCAAACTAACCCCACTGTCATAGAACTGGTTTCCTCTTAGCAGTTGGTATTTTTGTTTTCTTTAAATAAAATTATTCTAAAAATATTTCAGCATGTAACAGATCCCTGTTAAACAGGCCAGTCCAGTGAGCCTCGGACAGTGAAGCAGTACCAGACAAACCACTTTGGCTAATGCAATCTGGACAGATGAGTGGGTGGTCTATCTTTGGGTTGATCCAATTTCCATCAAGTTCAAAATAAGGGAAGGCAAACCAAGGACATCCCCCCGCATCGTTATACATTTACTTTATTCATCACAGTCCTCCCCCCTCATGCCTCTGTGGAAATATATATTAAATAGCCTAAGTTTTCCAACCATAATAATTCACTTGTAAACTTCTAGGAAATTCCATTAGTACAAGCTATCCTTTAATTTAGCTTCACAACATCTGGTGAACACAACAACAGTATTGCTCGCAAAAAAACTTTCAAGTGGAACTTCCAGCAGGTTTGTAGGGAAGATGGAGGGACGTTGTGGGGGAGCCAAACACTGATCAGCACAGAACACAAGTTGCAGTTCAGCCCAGGAATGCCAGGATGATTAAAACCACTTTATAGCATTTTGTCTCTAATTTATGACAGCTGATATAATTGGTAGCATGAGGAGGCAGCCTGAGTGGTCAAAAGGAGTACAAAGCCCTGTGTACAAAGGGCCAGTTTTGCTCCCATTGAGATCATTGACAAAACTCTCCTTGTCTTCAGCAAAGCATAATTTAGATTCTAAGTCTTGCAGATCACATGGTTTGAAGGTTGCCATAATGCCTTCCTTTACATCCTTGGGCTCTTGAAAACACCCCCACACAGATAATACATGGTGGGACTGGGCCAACTTCACCCTTAAGTAGTATTGCACAATCGTCCCAGTCCTGTCCTGCTGAGAACTGACCACCTCTGCGTTAAATGCTTTTTCACTGATTTATTCATTAATGCTAACTTAACCCATACCAGCCTGAGGACTTCCCAAGTGCCGTTCAGGTTTACATCTGATCCAGCCTCCCAGCTGCAAAAAGAAAGCAGTTCTGAGTGCCGCACAGTTTCTTTAAAAAACACACTGAAATGATATAGAAATATGAATTAATGTTTCTCTGCTTATCTGTTCCTTCAGTGGTTGTTCGGTCTTCCTGGCTAGGACAGTTCCATATACATTTAAAATATCAATCTAATCTCCCCAGAGAGCTATTGATTTATCAGCTCCATCTCTGTGTCGCTATTGAACGTCTTCAGAAATCCACCAAATATGTCTATCCTTCCCACTACTTCTCTCAGTCCTCTAGCCTCAATGTCAGCTCATCTATTGATCTGAAAGCAGTTCTGGTCTTCCAGTCTGCTAGCTCTCTTCTCTTCATATTGCAGATGTGCTCATAATTGGCACAGAAAATTTAAGGGCAGTGCTAGCAGTCCCTCCGCAGCAGCATTCATCTTATCTGCCGAGTTCCTCTTGAATAAAACGTTCACAACGAAGCTGAAGTGGGGAGAATGGAAAGAGAAGTTAAATAAATAACCAAAATTAGGGGAATGAAGATGGAGAAAGTATGTTTTTCTCCTGTGTATATTCTTATTATTAATTTCAGTGAGTATTTTGAAGAGAATGCTGTATTTTGTGGGAATTCAGACCCTCCTAATATTCAAAAGAAGTTGAGAGCTTCACTCAGGCCACCCTGCACAATTCCAGCCCTGTGTGCTACAGCTGCTCCCACCCGTTCTCCATTAGCCTGCCCCAAGGCCCTCTGCCTAGAAATCTGTTGCAACACATTAACATTCATCCTTCTGTCTGCACACCACATTCATAGATCAATTCTGAAAAGATGTTTCTGACACAGTTCACGGAAAATACACAAAAAAATGCACTAAATACATCGAGGAATAAAGAGTTACCCATTCCACTACCAGTCAGCTGCTCTTTGTGAGTGCAATTAATCTATAATTAATGACTATTCCCTGCTTGTCAACATGTTTCAGTCACCTACTGCTTATCTAACAAACTTCTGCAAGAGCACAAGGCAGAAAGGGGAACTGTCACTTGCTCCCATTTGTACCACAGGGTGAAGTCGGTGACATCTGGGAGCTTGACAGGGCGGCACCGCACGCCAGTCCCCAGCAGAGATGAGCTGCTCCCATTTACGGGACATTTCCCACATACTTTTCCGTTGATAATGGGTAAGTGACGCGAGGAACTGGCTGACAGGCAAAAAAAAACTTAGCTCAAAATGGAATTTGGAAAGAGAGGTGAGTGTTCAGTCCTCGGGCTCGTTAACAATACCAGGTGTTTTGAAACTTGAGTTCAGCAGACCAGATATTTCAGCGATGGGACTTCCTACGAGCAAAAGCCATATGAAAGCAGACTTCACTTCAAGGCAGTGTTTCTTAAGCCTACTAATTATTCTTCATGCAAATACGCAGAGCAACAACAATCCCTTGAATCATCTCAACAGCCATTTTACTAGGAAACACGCACGTTGGGGAATGCCACCAGGCTAGGCAGGCCAAGCGGTGGTGCAACCACTGTGGCTACTTAAGAATGGCAAAGACTTTGCCCCATCATGTCTGTTTGGGGGACTAAATTCAACAAGAAGTACCCGGAGCTGTTGAAATCATGTTTACAACAGAACAATGAATTGAATTAAATCAAAGAACAAACGCTTAGAAAAAAAATAGTCAACTTCTGTTTCTAAATCCCACCGAACAACTGCTTTTACTATACTGAGACACTCGGGAATTAACTGGGAAATGCACTGTTGGTATTCAGTCTTGTCTATGGATATTTAGGGTTTACTGATAAAAACATTGGCTACGGATACTGTTCAGTTCTGTTTTTTCTTTTTCTTCTTTTTTTTTCCAAACCAGTGAAATTATACCGACAGAAATTTTAATGAAGACAGTGATACTTGTATAAGGACTACCTTCTCCAGTGTAACTATGCCAGTACGAATGCAGAACTGAACACATCTTTAGAAAGCAACCTTATGTAACTGTACTTGTAGAGGACTCAGGACTTAAAATATAACAGTATGTTTAAAGCAATATGGTTTTCAGGCAAGGCTGTAAGCTGTATTTATATTATGAGCTCTGCCCTCTGCAGAACTCCGGTGCTTCATTGGCTTCTACACAGAGCTCTTTGCAGGATCGAGGTCTCCATAATTAGTTTATACACATAAACAGAAAGATGTTTGCACAGAATCTTGCACTCAGCTTCTTTACGCAAAAGGAAGCCACAGAGGTTTGACTGGTCCTAAATCATGTCTTAGCTCTGCTTTTCTTCAAATAATATATATATATATATAAAAGGTGGGGGATGTGGTTGGAAAGGGAAGGAATTATAACAATATCAGCAAAAGTGAGCTTTGGATTAAAAGTAAAAGGTTTGACAATTTTAACGCACGCACAACCCTCAAGACACTATGGGAAAATAACAAAGCAGAAGCTATTCCTCAGGGTTTGCTGTTCAACAAAGCAGGTTTTTATTAAATACAGAGTTAAAGGCAAGAGTACTTTGGTAACCAGAGAGGGTCTGATCTGGAAGGGAACCTCTCAGGGAGAACAGGAGGCGTCTAGTTATTCCAGCCACTCCTCTCTTAGTTCTAGTGCTAAAGTGGATCAGATGCAGGCTTGTTCTACCTGCTGACTGACCGATAAATAATCCAGCAACTAAATCAACCAAATAGCCATGGTTTGCTATCTACCTGATGCTGACACATTGCACTGTGTGCCCATACAAATCTGTGTGAAGCGGCAAGAAAGCAAATTGTATCACAGGACCCAAATATTTGATGTACCCACACGCAACTCCTCTCAATCTCCAAAACAATTAGTGCTCTGAAGCTACATGCCATCATCTGGATCTCTTCACAGATCAAACTGGTCCACCATCACAAGCTCTCCACCAAAATCCAGAGGGCTGGCCCCTAGGATCCATCATGTAACTTGCATATAACGAACCCTAAAAGGAGGAAAATCTGAATGACGTTATGAAAAAAGAGATGTCTAGGAGATCAACATTTACATCACACAATGCAAGGAGAACAAGTGGTTAATGACTGAACTGCTCTGTCTCCTTTGATTATAAGTTATGAAAAGTGGAGAAGGAGTTCAGAAAATAAAAGCTTCTGTACATAAGCAAAATAGGAAAGAAAAACAAGCAAAAGTAATCAAGGATTTCAGGCCCAGGGTCCAGGCAACAGTCCGGAGCAAAAGGATGTGTTGTGCTAAGCTTGTTAGAATCACTCCTGCAAGAATTTCCCTTTGATGGTTTATTTGCAAACCAGAACTATAGTAATACATGTTCTATCCTTCTAAAACCACTTCCTTCAAAGGAGGACACATACAAGGGTCTGGAAAGTGACTTCTTAGGCAGAACAAAGGATGCTCAGCACTGATTTCACAAATTTCCTGCCCCTGCCTGACTTCCAGCTGCTCACAGTACATAACAAACCTGCTCTCCTGTTCCTGCTGGGTGACAGAGAGGTGGGACACACAAACTGGTGCCCATGGGGAGGGAGAAGTGCTGTGTACACTCAACTACATACAACTACATACAAGTCCAGGCCAAAACTCCACGTTTGTGAAAAGGTTTCATTGAAGATGTTTCAATATTCACTTTTTTAGTACAAGTGGTTTACGACACCCCATCAGAAAATGGAAAATAACATTCCTTCCCCCTTTTCAGAGCATGCCTACCACCAGGCTGGCAGACACAGGGAGCAAGGCTGCCCACAGGAACCTCAGTCCTGTGGGCAGCCTGTATTCCTGGTTTCCTCTGGCTGACTACAACTGTCCGGAGGCAGTCAAAGGTAGGAGTGACGGCGGCGCAGCGATGCAGGAGGGCACACCTCTGCCCAGGCTGCCTGCCCAAGCCCTCCTCCAGGGTGCCAAGACAGCATCACACCAGCGTCACACCTCATGAGGAAAGGCTGCCTGAAGCCCATATGACAGATGACAGACAGACTCAGAAGGCAATACAGAAGCTTCTGAGAGAACTGAAATGTGAAGCCAGGTTTCCCAAGCCCAGGGTTTATATATGTTGCTGCATCATCTTTCCATTGCATTAGCTCAATTTTCACGAGTCACTTCACATTTCTGCCTTCAGCCTGGCAACTGCTAAAAGGGAACGTGGTTCCTTGAGCCATACAACTAGCAATAGGGGCACCTGCCCCTGTAAATGCTGAAGGCATCTTTGCGCAGATCGTGCCTTTTGTTTATCTGTGTGTGGACTCTAGGACTTGGTAAGAACATGCCCCAGGTGAGTTACCCTGTTATTGTAAGGTAATGCGGCTAATGCTGCAAACCTGATTGGACATGAATACAATCAATAGAGATAAGCAGAAGCAGCAGCCAGATTTGTTGAATAAATGAATTCTTGCAAGTTACTTGCTCAGCTGCTCCATCAATGACAAAACTCCCATCGATTTCAGTGGGAAGTAGGATCAGGCCCTGATTTCTGACACTGCAAGATATCAGGAGTCTGTTATATAACAGGTGATACAGAATTAATTAGAATTTTTAAGAAAGGAAACCATTCTCTGCCCCAAACTTCCATGGACTTCTGCTTTACAATTAATCACCTACATTATTATTTCCCCCCAAACTGTAAAGCAACAGAGCAGAATGGCAGTGCCAGCATTCCTGTTAAGATCTCACAGCCCTCATCAATAAACGTAATAAGGGCATTGGAGTATCTCAGGAGTGTATTAGGTTAAAGATTTAGGCTTTCCTTTGGGTATAATTTTATGCTTGCGTTTCACACACAAAAGTAACGTACTTATTCCAGGATCCTATTTTTTCATTTCATTTTTAAGCACTCATTTATGCTCCTTTCGTGGTATCTGCAAACTGATAAACATAGGGCTGCCCACTTTATCCACCAAAAGAGAAAAGAAGGAATTAAAACCAGAACTAATCAATTCACACAGTTTGAAGAATTACTCCTTCACCTTCCAGGTCAAGCATTTTTAGCTGCTAAAGGGATTTTAGCTGCTAAAGGGACTTGAGCCCTGCAACTGCTCCTTCCACAGAAGCACGAGGCCAACACAGACAACAGCTACAGGCTAAAAGCAGCAAACAGCCCCTTACCTTTGTAGACGTAGCTATGCAGGGGAGTAAGATATATCCCTGTTTAAAAGGGTGTAAAGCTAGAATAGTTAAAGTTTATTTAGCTTTCAACCTGTGCCAATGAAAACAAGTTGAAACTATGAGTAATTGAGTATCTTGCTGTAAGCAGAACAGCACATTTGGACAAAAAGACTGTAAGAGAAGAGAGGTTAGTAGTGTACCTGCCTAGCTGATCATTAGCTGAATAAGAAGGGGACAAGTTAAAGCCATATAATCTTGTTAGGAGAGGAAAAGAGACCTCAGAGGCAAAGTTCTAAGTCATAGTTCAGATTACAGCTTCACAAAGAGAGTCTTGAAAGCACTCTCCCTCCCATTTACAACCACTGAGGCCACTTCCCTCCCTCTTCCTGATGAAAAAGCATCTCTGTAGCAACTGCAGAAATTGACCCCCAGGAAGATCAAAGTTAATATATTCTTCAGCTGTCTCGCACAATGCAATGAACAGAGCAAACCTGCAGTTAACATGGAATCCCCAAGCAACAGGACGGAGCAGATGCACTGGAGTAACAGAGCACTGAAGGACCACGCAGTGTGTTGGATGGAAAAAACATGACAACTCTTTTGCTGGGGAGTCTTGTGTGATTAGTTAACCTTTCCTAAAAGGTTATTTCATACTATTGCAGCAAATGCTGCAGCTGATGAAAAATAAGCTCAGGGTAGACATTCAAAAGAGCTCTGCATCAGCCAAATCGTTCCTGAGCTTGTGGTAGAATCCCCATCAAAGTCACTGAGTTTGGCTAAATATCACTACTAAAAATCTGTTGACATTCATCAAAGGCACTTTAGAGATACCTAAACACTAGAGTCCTATATTTTGGTACTCATTTTAATCTTATTTGAAGCTTTCCCTGTTTTTTTTTTTTTATTTATACTTGTATTTTTTTTAAAGTTACCAGATCTTGCTAGGAAAAAAGCATCTGGAAGCAGTGTGAAATGTGAAGTAAATGGGGTAAAAAAAGAGAGGCCAGTAAGATACTTTTACTATCCCTGGGGCACAAGAAGATGTGTCCATCAGTGTTTGGATTAAAAATAACATTTTGAAGCAATATGAATAACCCAAAACCATCAAAATGCAGTTACTTTAATTCATAGTTTTAATGTATCTATTTATTTCAATTAGACCACAATGGCTTCAGTTCATTACCTAGTTAATAAAGTGAATGAGATAGTGGTAGTGCAGCAGTTAGCACCAGTGCTTTCTGTTTTTCTAATAGCGCCCAAGATCTATTTGTCAGGAAAGTGGGGCTGTTTTCACAGTGAGGTTTAGTAACACCCTGACATGTTAGATGGGTCAGTTTTTGATTGTCTTCCTTCCCCTAGGAAGGGACCAACTCTAAAAGCAATTCCACTATTTCAGGGAAAGCAATTCCTTAAAGGATTAAGCATGATCAGTGGTACTTTTAAAAACACATTATTTTTATTTTTATTTTTATTTTTTTGTCCACACAGAACCATATTCTATTTAAAGTTGTGAACACTTTGTATTCACTGCCTTTCCTCCAGCATGGACTGCTCTTTACAATATACTGTAACACTAGAAAGCTTTCATTCCAGAAAAGGTGTTAGCCTTTAGAGTTTGTACATAGTTTCATCTAAGCTCACTTATTCCTCTGTACTGGAGGGGAAAACGTACAAAAACAACAGGATTGAGTAAAATCTACGCCTGTCTACATTGCAAGACTTCAAGGTGCTCTAAACAAGTACCTAAACAAAAATGCCTAAATCATGCAGATGCATGACTTCCTACAGCAGCTACACGTAATGTATTTGGCATTTTTTAGCTTCTGGAACTCAGCATTTTGTTATACTAGAAAACATCCAGTTTTCTTCTGAATGAAAGACATCTTTTGAGGAAAAAAAAAATCACAGTACAGATACAGTTCAGTGTGTAGAAATTGTTATTAACCTACTTTCTTTAGTGACAGACAAAAATGGTACTCTCCACTAGGTACAAGAGGGTAAAAAAAGGTTTTACATAACAAAATCATGTATATACACAAGTAAACAGAATTTAGGTAAGACCTTGAAAATGCTACAACAATCTCTGCATGGCTGAATTTACACATGTAGTCCATTAAACTTATTTCTTTAGACACCCTGTTTAGATGTTGTTTCCTTCTTTTAAAGTATTACACACTGAACACATGATCAGTTCCTTTGCATTTACCTTTCTGTTGGGTATGTGAAAACTTGCAGTGGGCTCAGAGTTCCTTGATGGAAGTCACAGGTCTTTTCTCTTTGCTTGTTTCTCGTGATGATCATCCTCTTTTAGCCTGTGCAGAGATAGACAAAAGGGAGAGGAAATAAAGAAAAGCTCTCATTTATCTCCACCTGTAAGATTCTTTAGAAAATTAAAACAACATTAAAAATAACCTATAGGTTAGGTGTATAACCTATAGACTATCAGGAGCTCTAGAGCATGGTTGTGAGTTTTCTCTATATCATTCATATCATTATCTGTATCATTATCATTCATTGTACTGCCTTGGGAAAGCCCACACCATTTCTATTCCTCATGTGCCAAATCATGAAGTCTCCCTTCCTCTGCTCCTACCTCTGTACAACCTCACATCCACCCACGCTCATTTTGCCCTCTGAACTGAAGCAATGACCCATTTCTTGTGATTAACTTAGCGTAAGTAATAAGATATCATAGAGCTGATTGATTTCCCCAGCAATAGTTATTAACCAGCTCAATTCAGAGGTAAGCAGAGCTATTATTCTAAACATTGATTCCTGAACAGGATTGCCAGAGAGGGGTGTGCTCAAATGTACACAGCAGGAATGCAAACATCTAGAGAACCGAAATACTCTGAGCTCTTGACTATGTTCAGTACCAGGTGCTTCCTAAGCCAGGAAGGGTTTCCTGTGTTTGATAGCACTAGGTAGATTTTCTTCCACAAAATAATCTAGAAGCTTTTTTGGATCTGCAACATGCTGTGGCAAAGAGCTGCATAGCTTAAACTTTGTTTGAAGAACAAGTGGTATCTGCTTATTTGGAACTTTTCCACTTGCCTACCTCATTTGAAGCCCTCTTGGCTCTTGTAAGGCAGATGGGACCTACTACCTGTAGGGGAAAAGCAAGTATATGAGGTGACAGAAAGAAATACATGGTGTGGGCAACCATGATGTTGTCACCTAAGTAGAGCACGTGACACTAGAAAGCAGACCAGTAGAGAACACACAAAAAATATCACAGAAGTCAAAGGAAGTTCATAGAGCCAGTGAACAAAGCAGTCATACGTGCGAGCTATTAGAAACACTAAACAGCAACAAATAGTCCTGCTGTAGTTCAATTATACTGCCATCAGTCTCAGTTCTGGTCCAAATAGCTCTCTCCTCTCCTAGAATTCAAAATGAGATGTATTACACTCTAAAGAATCTGAGTAAGTGTATGTGTGCCTATGGGACTTTTTCAAGTCACTTATTTGTCTGAATGCCATTGATTTTTCTCCTAATTGTTATTCACTATGCTAATTTCCCTCACAAATCTCACATGCTATTGATCAAAAAGTAATAAACTCTCCAGCAAACAAAACAAGCATTATTGCAATGTTGGGAAAACATCATTTAATATCAATACCATATTTACAATTATCTTTAACCCAAATTTCACCCGCAATGCAATGCATAATCAAAATCAGAGAGCTGCAGTCAAAAGGGTAATATTAAAAGACTCCCACTAGGCGATTTTCTAGTAGATTATAAGAAGAAAGGCTGAAACAGGACAATCTCAACAGCTTAAGATATACAGTTAATGCTATAAATAAGCACTGCTGAATAAAGTATACCCTCCCCTGCCTGTCTCCTTTCTTCTGTTATTTGGAGACAGTCACCATGAAGATAAAACAGAAGTAAGGGCAGCATCGGTAGTGGGGCCAAAATAACCTATGGAGGATCATGCCTCATATAAATTGTGGTTTCTACATTTCATTTTGTTTTTTTTTTTTTGATAAGGACACACTGGATTTAATCCAGTTTCCAGTACGTCTGCTGATTTTCCTCATCTTGATTGATAATGGTAGTAGTAACTAAGTGGTAGCAATTTATGATCGTTGCAATCCAAATAAATCCTGTTCCAAACAAATCCCCCAAACTATCATTCATCCTTTTACCCCCATAATTTTTTGAATTTTGCCTTTAATTTCTTATTTTCTTCACGCTAGTTTGAAAATTCCTGCTCCTTTCCTTCTCTAACATACTACCAATTCAAATTCTAAGCCAGTTGCTGCCAAGTCAATGAACTCAACCTGGTGAAAATAACTACAGGAGAGATCAGGTCCCACAGGGGTCCAGAGAACTATCCCAAACTTGGGCAGTGAAGTCAGATTTTCATTAACCCAAACAGAAGGCATTCAGCTCTTCCTTTGTTTCCTTTATCACCAAAGTATTTCTTGGTAGAAAATCAACTTCGGCTCACTGTGTACATTTTTGACAAACTCAGATGGGAATTTCACCCTGCACTGGATATTGTGAATTGGGTTTGATTGCTGAGTGCAGACAGAAAGGCATCACTGGAAGCACATATATAACAAACCTGAAGGGTTGGAGGGTAAGGCAGCTAGACAAAAGCAAGCACAAACAACTGGATGCCAGGACCATGCTGCATAGTTGTGGGGAACTCAAAAGCTGATTGAAATCCCAGAAGATATCTTTATCTGGCACCGCGGCTCATCTTTATTTAAATATGAGCATGGTCTCTGATATTTGGGTCTGAATCTTCTAAATTCACAGGGTTTGGATATAACGTCCCAGCTCAGTCCTGCTCTAAGGGACTCTAAGGTTCCCAGTTATTTTCCTACAGTTTTCTCTTCCTGCCCTCTCTGGACAGTTTAAAATCTATCTTATACTAGTCCAAGCACACTCAGACTCAAAGATATTATTTCCAAGCTGCATATTTCCAAGAGCTACATGTCACAGAACGTGATGAACACAGAAATCTGTAGCGTGGGTGGATTTGTGAAAGAAGAGCTTTTGAGTGTGGCCTGCCATTCAACTCTGCACCTGGCAAAGAGTGAAAACAATCCGAGCAAGCCAACTAAAACAAAACAAAAAGCAGGAATGGAATCAGCAATCTCAGGGCAACTATTGCCACAACCCTCCTACAGTTTCACGAATCCCACACTCCCCCCAGCCGGAGGACCAGCCAGGTTTCTGTCACTAACCAAAGCCACCGGCGTGTGACCGGCCACCTCCCCGGGGAGGATCACTGAGGTAAAGGGCCCGCGCCCTCACTGGCGTACAATGGCACCGCGCCAGCCGCGACATACCAGCCACGATCCAGTCCACGTTTTTTTGCATCTTCACAGGCCGAGAAGGAATTATTTTTGTCTCTGCAATTATTTCTGACTAATTTCTGCCATAATACCTCTTTGCATCCAGCTCACCACTGGGAGAAGTAAACCATTTCTCTGGTGATATCGAGCTAAGGTGCCAATCCAAACAGAGGTTACTAATGTAGTGCTGAAAAGTATCTCTAATTAATTTCATAATATTTGAAATTCACAGTCTCCTCCCCACACACCCACTTCACTAGTATTTTGAAATTAAGTCAATTTTTGGAACAATCTGCAAATAACGATATTAATAACACTCAGTAAATTGATGGCACACCCTTCCTTGGATGGCTATGTTCACTCCTCACTCCATTTCAAAACCAGATGTAGCGGAAATAAGCAGCCTAAGAATGGACAAGGAAAGGTTTTACGTTCAGGCAAAGACTTCCATATGACATTGGCAAAAAGATTTGATTTAGTGAGAAGATCAGGAAGAGTGAGCAGCAGAGCACAGCGCATGTGTTCTTTTTTACCCTTATAACAGAGAAACAAAGGAACATCAGGTAAAGATGAATGAAAACAAATTCAAAACCAATAAAAAGAAATTATTTTTCCTATGCAGTCCATGACCAAGTTATGGGGCTGATTGCCTCATATGAAATATCACTGAGATAAGTATTTATAAAGATCCAAAAGGGATTAGTCATTGGCACTGCTAATCAAAACAATAAGTTACAACAAAAAGATAAAAATATGGTTGGGTACATGCCAAGTATTAACTGCCTGAGATAAAAATACCTCATGTGCAAAACGCAATTCCACAGTTACGGGGTATCGTGTAGGGCTCCTTCTGAAGTATCCTGGCTGGCTACCGATGGAGGCAGGATATTGGACGCGAACGCTTATGGATCGGATTTGCTGAGGCAACTCACAATTTCTTACTTACCGATTCAGAGGGCGATAGGTGAAATAATGTGGTGGTGCCAGTCAGGCGGTCACTAAAATGTGTACAGGAAGATCCTTTTCAGCAAAGATGTCAACAAGTAAGCTTTAGACACTCACCTGTGAATGAAAAACTCCTTTTTAACCAGTACAAAAAAAACAACAAAGTAGTCATATCACGAGGAAGCTGAGGAAGGAATGTGCTGCTGCTACTCAAACTGTGTCCAGCACAGACAAACACAAGCTTTCTGGCTCCTGGCACCTTTTGTGTACGCTAAAATTAATAATAATTTGTAGCTGTTAACCTAGGGAGTGCACAAAGCCTACACACATCCTCCTTCCACTCAGCAAAACACCCATATTTCTGGTTCTCAAATTCATTTCCAGGAAAAGGGTGTCAAGAGTGCCAAAAGAAGGCAAAAATAAAGATGGGCTGCAAACAGTTTTCATGTCCTGCAGAAAATAGAGAATAAAATATATCCATATCAAAACAGTTTTGTTTTGCTGGGCAGCGAAGGACATTCTGCATTTTTCCTTAAGAGTTGCAGACAAGGTAATGCATAACCTGGTGGGCAGAGCATTTTCCAAAGATACAGAGACTTAGGGTCGCCTGACTCAATATCCAATCAATTAGGCTATTATCTCTCTCTCTCATTTGGATTTAAAATTCCACCTTACTTGAGATACCTTTTCTGAGAAAAACGTCATCAAAAACACTAGCTCGTAGAAAAAGCTTGAAATTCAATGAACAACTTGATTTCCAAACCAAGACTTTCCTTTTACCAGATACCAACTAACTTTAACAAGGACAAAAGCTCTGAAACACCACACAGTTTGCTTTTCTTTCTGCAACAAATCCAGACACCACAGAACACCCTCACCGTTCAGTGTGACAACTTTTACATAGCTTAACACATCATCACTAGTGTTTCCAAATTACGCAGGCTGTAGGTCATGGTCAGCAACAACAACAAAGTGTAACTAACCTAGGCAGTGAAAGCACGACCGCATCTGCCAAGAAGTGCTCACAGAACTCATCCAGAGATCTGTAGTCACAGAACTACACAAGTCCTTTTTGCTTTTCCAGCTGTGGAGACTCCTCAGTGCAGTGGAAAGGCAACTTAACGTATTCATCTGCTTGAGCAGCCTTTGCTAGATACAGGCTCAGTTTGTGAATCTTCCTTAAGCAATCACAGATCCTCCCTACAAGCTATTATTTGCTGAACGGTTCGAATAAACAAACACGGTCTGGATGAAAACCGTTTGTGGTAACTTTTCATTTAAACAACCGTGTTGTGTGTTGAGCCGCTGAGGGTCATCCTGAGAGCCGGGTTTTGCTCAGCCATGCTATCACCTAGTCACAGATAACAACATAAATCTCCGTGTAGGCAGCACTCCCCTGTTTTTATCAGTAGCACCGAGGCAAGGCAAGCCTTTCTGCAGCACAGACCTTCTCGTGTTGAGCTAGGGTTGAGCTGAGCACACACTGGCTCCTCCTGTTAGTGCCATTTCTGCTGTCAGTAACACACAAGTTCTCTTTTTTTCCAAAGTGACTCCCAGCATCATCACACTATAGCTAACAATGTAGGTAAGCCTGTATGATATTTAAGTCACGTTTTGTGCATATAGCACATTTGGTAAAATAAAAAATGGAAAAGTTCCAAAGCTTATAAATTCATGACAAATAAGCATGGAAGAATTTTTAGGGCTACACTTGGGAACATAACAGAGAAGAGACTCGGAAGAATTGGAGAAGAGATTGAGAAGATTGTCACACTGATCTCTATCGAAGAAGTCCCTGCTAGGTTAAGGTAAAACAGGCGAAATCTGGCTTGTCTACCTAAAGGAACACGAACTGACAACTCTCACCACCCCAGACTGTACCGTCTCCTGCATTACTGGGTGTTTGGTATGGGAAGTTCTTAGTCTTTCTTGTAGGATTTTGCATCCTTGCATTAACAAATATTCTATGTAACAAGAACAGCAGTCCAGGTATCCCACTTACCAGGTAAGTGTCCTAAGCTTATCTAAGAGAATGAGTTTTGCTCTCCCTATAAATAAAATCCAAGTGCCAGTAAGTGAGACGCACAGCATTTTCCACCAAGCAGTGGCTGAAGCATTCTCCCATGAGACAACATTGCTTTCCTTGAAGCAGAGGAAGAAATCAAACATGGATCTTACATATCCATTGTTAGGAAGGCCTCTCCCACCACAAACCTCTCCCTTCAAAGAAATATGCAAGTATTTCATGTCTTATCAAACAGTCTTGTTCTGAATGGAGGAAAACTATATATATACATATTTCTGCCTACATCTTAATCATTTCTCGCCACACGTGATCTTTTGGCCTATCCATGACAGAAGGTGCACTATCTCCACAAGTGGAAGCAACAATGCAGCTGTACTAACACAAGATAGAAAATAACCAGATTTCCAAGCGCATGTGCTTGCTGCTTGCTAACTGAAGACATTCCTCTTGGAATCTCAACCTTTCTTCTTCCCATCTCCACAAAGCGTTTTGAGGCTGTTTGCGTGACCCTTTCCAGAATGAAAGCATTCTCATCAAAACACTTCCCCCTTTGCTGCTGACATCATGAAAAGATATTTTCTAATATCTGTAGAAGTCAGGGTGGATACATCCACTTGTTTTCACTATTCAGTGGTGAACTAAACCACACAGGGCCAGTCAGATATCCCACAACTTTCCGAATGTCTGCCTTACCTAGAACCTGTAACATGTTCACAGTCACGCTCATACAGAGCGGTGTGTTGGTTTTTTTTTCTTACTAAACCAGCTTATTCTGTTTTTCCACTCCCAATGCAGTTCTCCTTGGTCAAAAGTTATCTTCAACATAGCTTAATAGCAAGAAACATTCCGCAAAGGCTGCATAGCATTATTTTGTTCTTAACATACTGGGAAATAAAGTGTGTGGGTTTTGGATTCTAGGATCCAGACCATCTGTTAAACCTATCAGAGGTTTGAATTCTAATTTGCTGTTGATTTAAAAATAGTCTCAGCATTACCCTGTCATTTTCTGTAAATTATATATTATTTAGTTTGCCATTTTTAAATATTATAACGTCCTTCTTCTCTTTTCTCTTATGGTTTAATTTAGATTCCTTATCATCTGCACTAGTACCATTCCTCCCTCCCAGTAACTGGTCCTCTTCTCTGTGCTATGCCAGAGAACCTACCAGACTATTCACAAACTTGAAAGTCAGCTCAAAAACTAAAGCTAATGTTGTAATATGAACGCAACTTCATCACTGCTGCAAGAGGTCATCTTTTCATAAAAAGCAAAAACCAACAGTTTGTTTATTCTGTGGAATTCATCAGTTTACCCATAGTCACCATACTAATAACATATCTCGCAGTAAGTTGCACTACTGCTGTAGGAACTGGCAATTAAGGTATCAGTGCTGCATGTTTAAAACCAACAAGCTTCACAAATATGTCTAGAGAGCCTCAATCTGCATTTATTTCAGAATTAAAATGGATTTCATTCTTCTATTTTATCTTTTGCAGCAGTCCCAGCACATAGCATCCTGGGCTTGGCCAAGGTATTGCCTCCTTGGGTCATCCCCCGAGGTTAAACGGGACCTACTTTTCAGCTCACTCCTAACGGATACACAGGAAACTACTTCTGCTGGATGTAACATTGGCCTTTGCTGCCGAAACGACTATCAGAGCAAAACAACAACAAAACAGACATCGTAGCAGCAGGTTACCTGGATGCTTCTGTAGTGTCTTTTAAAAATTGTTTCTATTTGTATGTGCACACACTGCAGAAAGGAAAGTTGCTGCTTTCAAGCTCTGGTAGCAGCAAATGACAAAACAGGCTCACCACAGACAGTAGCAGAAACTGGGACTGCACTGGGTTCCCATCTTCACAGCGGGACCCAAAGGATACCTGACACTGCAGTTCCCCACTGGCTCAGCTTCCTAATGTATGATACAGCAGAGTTTCATTAAGGTTTTGGTATTTTACACTTACTTCTTATCTAACACTAGCCAGGAGAAGATAGACTCAGAGTCTGTATGTGGTACACTTTCTGAAAACATTGGCATGTGTTCATATTTTGTTTCCTGGCACATTCCTGACCCACCACTTCAGACACCTGATAAGAAAGAGTTCTCAGGCTGAGTGGGAGTAGTGCATGCTCTATCTTATTAATTACTGGTAATATACACATGTCTAAAGCGGTGATTCTCAAACATGACCAGTGGACAATACATTTATTTCTCATTACTCAGTTGTGTTCTATTCTAGCTATCTAAACTGCAGCTGTGATGAATTTGGGTGGCTGCAAATGTCGCCGCATTAACAACGAATTGTGTACAGGTGGTTATATGCAAGCAGCTCCTGCACCCAAGAGTCCGGACTAAGCAGGAGGACAAACAGGCAACAGGTGGGAAATGGAAGAAAAAATGAGATAGTAATATGACAACCCTCAAGAGCTTATTTAATACTTCAGTTGATTTTTTTTTTTTCTGTCAATAATCAATCTTGAAGTAGGCTATCCTGGAGTTATCGTCCCTGCATGTGCAGAGCAACTCTACCTCTCATGCATGCTGAAAACAGACTAAACATCTGCCTAACATTCACTGGAGATAACAGACCTACTGCAAACTGTATAATACTCAAGAGAGTTCTTCCCCCAACAGCCAACTTTTCCTGTTATAGATGACTAAAAATTCAGAGCTAAACACCAAAAATCAAAGTAAGTGGATCTCATTAGATGCAAAGCCAGCATTGCACCCCTCCACACATGGAAATCAACCACTGCTCTGTACCTCCAAAGATCTGGTCAATTTGTCTCATTGCTTGTAGAATTAGGAAATGGAGTTTATAATGGCTTAAAACATCAAAAACTTTCAATATCTACAGAATTATATAACTTAGTCCTTTCGAATTGCAAAAGTCTAATGCAATTAGAGGTTTTGACCTCTCTTGTACAGCAGCCCTAGAAAGGACAAGCTTATTATTACATAAAGTATCTGGGGGAATTATCATCAGGAGCTATCACCTACCGACCCTAGCACGCAGAATGCCAGAAATTCCTGTGACTGAACCTGCTGGCCATAGAGCGTCTGGACTGCAGAGAAGGACTCCCAAAAATCTCCCTAAAGTTCAGATTACTGTATTTTTCCATGTAATTTTAAATCGCCAGTTCCAGATTTTAAGAACCTAACTCATACTTCAGCCACTTTCTCTTTCCAAGTCATGAAAACACAATGCAAGTACAAGTACTTGCAACACAGAAGTACTTGTCCACATTTAATGAAGATGCTTTTGGAGCCGGGGCCAAGGCTTCTAGGAACTGTACCACAACAAGGAGCACAACGCAGCTGGCTCACACTACGCTTCACCGAAGCTCCTGTGACAAAATCCACCCATACTGACACAAAAATTACTATGGAGGGATCACCAATGAAACAGTTATTTCACTCTGCCAATTCTTCCTGGGATTTAAAAGCCCACGGAGGCAACCAGAAAACACTAAAGCAGAAAAAAAGCAACTAAGAAGAGCTTAGTCAATGAGACCAGGGAAAACAACCCATTCGGCAGTAAAACAGAGCGAGCAGACTTCACAGAAGAGCACACGGGGCTTCGCTGCTTTCTCAGAGGCATTTTAACTCCCTTCATGGCTCAGCTCCTCCTCACCCTTGGCGTGCAGAACCGGGGCTGGGCGCTGAGGCCCGTGCCCAGGAATGGCGCAGCGCTGAGGGACGCTGGGCCTCGGCCCCGTCCTCGCCCCCGCTGGGGTTTGCTTCATGGCAGGGACAGACGTGAGAGGGCTGCGGCAACACATGCTGGTGGCCTCCGGCAGACTTTTTAAACCCTAAGTGTACATTAAGACTTTGTTTTGGCCAGAGTCTGATTTGGGTGGTTTATTTTTACTACTTTTTAATTACTCTAATTGAAGGGGGAGTATTTCCCTTTGGTTCTGCCATTCAGCTGTTTCACCTCCTCCCAGCCACTACTCCCTTCTGAGGCTCTGCCTGCAAACACCACTGTTAGTCACATTTCTGTGTTGTGCTGAAGGTTGGTTGGGCATTCCCCCTCCCTCTGATTCTGTTAGAAAATAGAGAACAGATGAAATTTCATTTAACTCCCTTGGCTTGTAGGTTGACACACCCTACTCCTCATAAACACAGGGATTAGCTAAGTCCTTCTAATAAACAGAAGAGGAAAAAAAAAAAAAAAGAAAAAAAAAAAAAGATGTCCACTATTTGTTTAAGGGATTTTGTGTTTACAAAGGGGAGGGGAACATATGTGAGCAAACCTGCTATTTAGCTCTGGCTGAGAGAGGGCAAAGGTGGCCCAGACTGAGCAGGGCCCTCCTCGCTACCACCTGGATTTTGAGACAGCCCCTTCTGCGTTAAGGCAGGGAACCGCGCATGGTCACCTTCACAGTCCTTCACAGATAGCATCTGCATTCTCGTGACTCTTGCGAATACTTAGCTAAAACTTTTTTTTTTTTTTTTTTTTTTTTTTCCTTTTTTTCCTCCTCTGGAAACTACAGCTAGAACCCAGACCCGCACAGTAGTCTCATTAAGTAATTAACTGGACTAAATTCATTGTTTTTCATATGTGCATTCAACAAAAGAGCAAGAAGCAGTTCTGGTAGCTGAAAGGTGGCAAAATGCCTCCATGCTTTCTGAGCACGTGGAAGGGAGCAGGCTTCCAGAATAACTCGAGCAGCGTTCAGCACCTGCTTCGCTAACACAGAACAGGCTTCCAAATCCTCTGCAGATTTTTTGCTCAACATTTGATATCCATTTTTCACATCCAATTATTAATCTGCATACACTGAATTCTTTGTTTTCTACAGATCTGCCTGATTATTTAAGCCCTGGAATAAGAAGGCAGAAAATGAGAGAGAAAATGAAGATCTGATTCCCAGATGGATGCTAAAATTGAGGGGGAGGGAGGGCGCACACAGACTAAGTCATTATAATTCAGGATTTATTTCTTGTACTGCAGCCTTACTAAACAAACATTTGGATCAGAAGAGGCAGAGTAATTTGGGATTTAGTAGTGATTTCCGTGAACGACCCTGATTTATTCAAAATTCTCAATGCTAAAGCTTCACGTTTTAAGGTCTTCCCCATCCTCTGTTTTTCAGGACCCTTGGCTTCATTTTACATTTCAGCTCTTACAGGAAGAACCATATTTAAACAGATCTATCATCACCAATGCGACATAACGGAATGCCTTTTATTTTTAATGCTTTCAGGATATATACACACTGTTATAGGTATTCCCCAAAATGTGGGGTCTACATAATAATCTTGGAGATCCATTAATAAGAAGACACTTCTATTGATTATCTCAGGTTCTTCTGACCAGGAGAATAAAACTCTCATGAGAATTCTTGTGTAAATCTGTTTGTTCACTAACGTATCTGGAATTCTTACAAAATCCCCAAATAAACAAGTCCATTGCTCTTTTAAAAATGTTTTCAATTTTCTGATAAGGAAACAGATCCTGAAAAGGTCAGAAACAGCACCAGCAGATTAGTAGGTGCTTCCACTGATTGCAACTGGGTTATGCAAAACACATCTCATTTCCTTTGAGCTCTCAAGCCAAGGTTTGAATACAGAGAGTGCGCAAATATAGAAGCACAGCTGCTTTAAGCTTCCTCCGAACCCCACTCATAATGCACAAGTGGTGCTCCTGCACCAAACTGCGCGGCGATCAAAGCCAGCTGATCCTGAGTTTATCAGAATGCTACTGTTCAAACTGCACTTGAGTTTTTACATTTTCCCCTGGTATATTACACGGGGGCCCTTGTAAATCTGATAAAATGCTGGAGCAGCTATAGCTACTAAGTCTTGCTTATGTCTCCCTTCCCAATGTTTTCGATGCTCTTGACTGCCTCGTGCGGTCACTGGGGTTGACTGCCTCTAACTCAGCTCAGTAGGAATTGTTTCTCTTGTACTTTTCCTGTTTCAGTGGATCAGATACAGACACATATAACACCCTTCACGTGCCTATCTCAGAGTGCTTAACGTTCATTAAAATCAAATTAAATAGAACATATATATATATATATTAGATTTGATTTTAACACATGCAACTCAGAGGGGGAAAAAAAAACTTGGTTATCCAGGCTAACTAAGCCTGGCTGACTACAGAGCCAACTTCTTGCACCTCTGTCACCGTGCGGGCTGTGTGCCCCTCTCATCTACACAATGACCACAGGAGATCTGCCACTGGCCTCTCGGTAAGTTCTGATCCAATAATCATCATCTGCATTCAACAGAAAAGCACCCACCAAATTCAGTGTATTTAAGATCAGATCATTAAGATACAGTTCAAAGACTGGTGCTTGGAAATTCCCTGGGCACAGGTTACAGAAAACACGCTTATGGTTGTAGCAGCCTTAGATCACAGGAGACTTTAGCAATAAGGTCATCTGCCCCTGACTAGACTGGAGGGTTTTCTGATGGAAGCAATGTGAAACGTGCTTTCTCAAGGCTCCACCACATTCCCACAGCTGCTATCAGGTAATAAGCACAGGAGCGGCTGGCTTAGCTGTGCAGTGCTTGTGTACTGTTACACCCCATGGCCTTGTGTGTCTGCTTCACCTTATGTGGCAGAGGCAAGGAGCAAAGCTGTAAAGCTGTCCTCCTTGAACTCACAAACCTTTCCAAAGCACATCTCTGCACATGGGCAGCTTTCTTCCAGCTGAAGCAGCTCTGCTTATCCATGCTAAACCTGCCATGCAGGAAACCATTTCCTCTTATTTTCTCGCCATAAAAAGTTAAATTATTAAAAAAAAAAAAAAAGAGAGAGAAGAAAAAAGCAACATTTTCTTGAGTGGCTACAGGTCACTCTGGATCAGTGAGGTTTAACTTTAGCATGTTGTGATGAAATATTAATACCGAGTCAGTGTGTTTATTTCTTCAAGCGTCTGGAGCCGCTGAGTGTTTATGCCTCGAGATTAGCAGGAAGTGTGTCCATGCATAGCAGCCCCGTACTTAGAAAGTCCGAGATTTCAACATTTGAAGACTGTCCATGGGAAATCAGCTGCATTGGATTTTGTGTCAGTTCTGCCGTGAGACAGAGAGCTGCTCCCAGGGGATTCCAGCCCCATAACGAACCAACAGACTGTCGGCTTAATACTTAAATGCTAGAAAGGCATGTCTCAGTCCCTGTGTTTCCATCACAAAGTATTTAGACTCATCTGGAGCAAATAAAATTAGGCCAAAAACTTACCACCAGCAGTGGAGATGGTAAGAGGGTCCCAATTTAGTCTCTGTGACAGCAAACACCCTCTAGTCAGGCACAGCCTTCTCTATGTTTCAGCATGTAAACATTGCCGGTTAAAAAAATATAAAGAGAAATTTAGTTCTGCAAGTTTAGAAGAAACATATGAACCCATCACCCTGTAAATGGACACGATTTGGTGGGTTATGAAAGATTTCCAAAGCCCTTGTAGGACATAGCAGCAGAGCTCACGGAGGTGGGGCCAGGAGAACTGTATGAGCAGAGGTCCAGGACACCCAAGGCTGAGCGAGTGCCAGGAAATCCATCGCCTCCCTCAGACCCAGCCTGCTCCAGTTCACTCCATAAACATGCAGGACAGGAAGCCACTTGCCTTTCCCATTTGAAAGGTTACAAGGGTCCTAAAGGAAGGGCATGAGTAGGAGCAAAGGCAAACGTAGAGGAAAAAGGATACTGCAATGTCCTGCCCCAGTTTCACAGTCTGTTTGGAGGCAGATCCACTTCCCCTGTTCCTACAACAAGTGGAAACAGGATCTGTATTTTGGCTGAGAGTCTCTCTTATGTGTCACTTAAGCGGGGCCATCTCAGAGTTAGTCTTTTTAGGCAGGTTTTTCTCCAAAGAGATGAGTCACAAAACCAAGGTCCTGGCCCCACAGCAATGTTCAGCCTAGATTTCCGTGTTAAAGCTTTCAGTCTGGCACTGACAACTGGTACCAAGCAGCTAGAGCTGCTTGAAAGGAAATGCAAGCTACTGGGCTGATTTGGCTCTGCTGTTTAGGAGGAAATACAGTACAATGCATTGCAGCTTTTTATGCAGAACAATTTTCCACCAAACGGTATTCCAAGACGCCTTTCAGAGCAAAACACAAAATGTTAGCATGGTGAGACACATTACGAGACACAAGGATTATTTCAAGACAGGAGGAATATTTGCACATGCAAACATCGTTCGGCAGATTAACAAAGCAGAAAGCAAAGGGGATGCTGCTGGCAAAGCTGCCAAGGAGATGGTCACACTGCCAGTGATCATATGTGACTGAGCAGCCAGAGGAAAGCAGCGCTCCTCGTCATGGGATAGATGCACAGAGGAGCTCTCTGAGGAAGGCTGAAGTTTCCAAGGGGCTCGTTTGCACACAGGGAAGGATGAGGCAGGCTCAGAGCAGCAAAATCAGACTAGCTACTGCTAAGGGTTTTTTGTTGTTGGTTTGGTTTTTTACCCCCGCTTGTGCTCACCTGTGGCTTTCAGACTGTCTGGCTGAGTTCATGTCTGGTGGGTCCCTGCTGAAGCTGTGTAGCAGTCTCATAAAGCCCTTGAAGATAACTCCGTGCTCTACCAGTTGCAATCTAATCTGCATATACAGAAATACAGAGGTTTTTAATTCTAGCCCAATTATGAAAGAAACAAATAATGGATGTTTTAGATTGATCATCTCTGCTACCTCAAATGTGTGTCAGTACAGATTCCTTTTTCAAGTACAGTGCCAAGCTCTCTGACATTATACACATCACTATAGATTAATCTGATTTATACTAACAGCATTCAGCTGTGTAAATCTGACAGCAAACAGAGATGCCGCTGTGATCCTACAGAACTGTAATCGCTGGGATAGCACCATGGCATGCAGCATGGGGGATGGTTCCACCCCAGAATAATTCTTTCACACACCTGAAAAAGAGAGAAAGGCAAATCGACGTGCCCCTTTCAGAGCCCCTCCAAGAATAAAGGTATGCAGCCACCAGCACACCCAAAGATTATCTTTGCCTGACATCAACACTTGCAGTGCAAGGAGTAAGACACATGCACACAAAGAAAAGCCGTAAGAGTACTGTAATAAAACGAAAGGAGGCTGCTCCAGGCATTTGACATGCATCTTGGCACTTTTAATGAGGAAAAACAAAGACTCAAAGTGCATCCTCAAGAGCTTACGTGCACTTAGGTACATGTGTGCAAGAGGGAGCGAGGGCAGAGACGGTGCTCAGTGCTCGGGGGGAGGATGCTGCTCACCGAGGCCCATCAGGTAGCAGTAAATCTCCAGTGCCAGGCACACCCCGCCTCGCTCCTCACGCTACATTAGGCATGTTGTACTCCCTTTGGTTTATGGAGGCTTGTGGTGCTAAATGAGCTAGAACAAGAGCAGCAGTATCAGGGGATTGAGTGACTGTCTCCACCAAACAGCTCCACTAAGTAAGAATTTATCCATTTCCCTCTTAGGCCTGCACCAAGAAAGGAGTCAAAACCCGCACCCAGCCCAGCTCCTGCGAGTGATTCCTGCACACCCCAAGCTGACAGCTCCATATGCTGCCAGCCAGGCTCTGGGGAAGATGTCATTTATCACTGCTGCCACTAAGGGTGCACTTTTGTCACTTCTTAATTCGTGAGTCCCTGCTCTGCAGAGAAGCAGCACACCTGCTGTTTCTTACCAAGTCACTGGTCTTTGTGAATGGACAAGACTCACAGCAGCTCTCTGGAAAAGAAGATACATGGGCAAGCAATGCCTTAAACCTATGGGTGAGTCTAACACCCAGAACTGCTGCCGCCCTCTGGCATTCTCAGCCCTCCTGGAGCCAGCTTTCATCCTGTCTCTCCCTCAGTAGCCTGCAGTTGCCTCTGCCCTTTCAGGATTTTAAATCAATTCACTTTTTTTTTTTTTTTTTTTTTTTAAATCATCTTTAACATGCACGGTTCAAGCCGCAACTGTATGATGCTAATGCCGTAAAAGATCACGAGCAAATTTTGCACAAGTGCCTAGGTCGGTCAGGAACATAGGTGGGCAAAAATCCAAAACCAAATCATTTGCCAGACATTTAAAACATTCCAAAACATGTTTTCATGTCACACTGGGGCAAAAAATCAAAGTGATCTAATGAAAAAAAGAACTGGGATGGGATGTTAGAATAACCCAACAGTCTGTACATTTGGAGTGTACCGTGGGTTCAAGTGGAATGTGGATTCAAGTTCCCTCTGTAAACTCCATCTGCAGCTTCAGCCTTTAGCTTTCAGAGCACTTCGCTGCAGGACTCCAGCCCGTCTGATAGGCGCTGAATTCTGACCAGTATCATGAAACCACAACTTGACCAGTCGTCTGCATTTGTGAACAGATACCTGCAATGCAAAACCACACACACAGGAGAACTGAATCTGAGCTAGAACTGCAGGATGATCCACTTGATGTTAACCACCACATCTCAGAGAAACGGTCCTTGTGTTACAGGCAGCATCCAGTCAATGCCTACCTAGGGATGAAGAGCAGGTGGAAAGTCAGGAACTGAGAAAGCCAAAAAATGAGCTTCATTTTCACCACCACTGAACTCCAAGATCCTCACCACCACATGCAGTTCTAGCTGCCTCAACAGAAAAACACAACGGCACAATTGTAAGCACAGAAGGAAAAGCCCCGAGGTTGACCAAAGATACGCAGGGAGGACAACGAGACAAACTAGCCTTCTGGAAACGAGGCAGGACTAAGGAGGGCTTACAACAGAACTCTTAAAAAGCAGAGCTCAGGAACAACTACAAAACCACCAGCCGCATGAGGAAAGTTCTTAGGCCACGGTTATCGACTGGTTCTAACCCAGCAAGAGCTCGGGATTACCCAGTGAAAGACAAACAGAAGGCTTTGAGCTACAAAAGAAAGATCTTTTCATCACATACATATTTAAACTGGAACTTGTTGCTAAGCAATGTTCTGAAGTCCAAAACATGTGAGCAATTTAAAAAAAGGAATTAGCGTTTGATGAGGAGGGGTTGGCCCACACAGACAACAAGTATTTGCTGGGAGCCTTGGGGGTACAGCAGGACATGCAAAATCCTCATCTTGCTGCAGGAAGGAAGCATCTATCTTAGATGTCACACACTTTTGTAGCAAAGCTTGCCATAACTGCATGACCAAAGTGATGAAGTGTACCACAAAATACCCGTCTGCCTTCCGCAAAGCAGGCAGGCACTCTGAGAGGTGCAAAGAACATGGGCTGCAGGACACCTGAACTCCAGCTGATCACTAAGGGCTTTAAAGCCTGCAAGGTCCTGCGCTCCTCCCTTTTTCTGAATAAGCCAGGACCTTGCCTTGCTCAGAAAGGCTTTCTGGAGCTGTGTGTTTGTTGGGCACATATCACATGGATCTAGAATGACAAACTGCTAACCAACATCAACGCCATTGTAGACCTTAAACTAAGTTTATATGTATCAGAATGAGAACTTTCAGGAATGAAAAATTAGTGTATATATTTAAAATGCCTATCCTGACTCTGGTACCATATCAGTTCAGTACTGGGAAAGAAAAAGGAAATTGATTTTGTTGCTACCCATACCCTAGTACCCAGTAAAGCTTTAAAAAGCAGTAATCCACAGATCTGGGATGGAGAAAACCATCGCAGAGCATTAGTTCTGGTTTCCTCTTCCCATTCTCACAATGCCGTTTGTTCATACAGAAGAAATACAAATATCTACAAATATCCAGACACCTACCTTACGGCATACCCTGCTGGCCATAGTCACCCATATGGAGGGCATTATGACAGCCCACCAGGACAAAAGTAAGGGAAAACATTTAGAGGCAATGCTTAGCAGAACATATAGGATCCCTCCCTCTCGCTTCCTGACCATCTTGGTAAGAAAGTATTTGCTTGATTGCTTTAAGAAGTTCTTGGCCACACCTCATTTAACTTATTTTCCAGATCAATCAGGTCAAGTCCCTGAAAAATCCCCTCAGGTTGCCTCTTTAAACATTGACTTGTTGCCTTTTAAGCAAACAAAATAGAAGTTTCCTTTTCAGCTGGCATGAGCAGGAGTCCAGATGCAGGGCTCCAACCCAAAAACAGCATTCAGCAAAGGACCCACATACCAAGCAGGATGACTGATTTTTGCCTGCACTTCCCCTCCCCTTTTCTTCCTGCCTTGGGAAATATTTGGGATGCACAAGCAGCCAGCCTTTTTTAGACATTGCCTGCTTCGAGGAAGAAAAGAGTGGGTGAATGGATACAATAGGCCCGGCAAGGAGAGCTGTTTAATCAAAACCAGTCACGAACAAAAGAAAGCCAAGGAGCCCAGGAGGATAATTATATTTCACACATCAATTAACATTCTTTCGCTGCCACTTAAGAAATCCCATTTAATTGCCCTGCCTTAGTCCTGATTGTGTAAGATGTCGTACAGAAGGTGAATTGGCTGCAGCGGAGGGTGCCATGTTACAGACAGCACACAAAGCTGCGGCGGTGGAGTTTGTCCTTCTGGTGCCTTAACCCTGCCTGCCCACTCGCACGGACAGCACTAATGCCTGCTTAGCTTTAACAGGATCGCAGGCAGGGATCCAAAATCTCATCTCAGCTGCCCTGCAGTGCTTAGTGTCAGCTCTTCGTGTTCATACCACAACAGCAGCTAAAGGCTGCAAGAGATCTCTGTGAGCAGAACTAGATGCTCTGTCCCTGCTAGTTGGAAAGCCGAGGACAAGGAACAGTCCTTACCTGACGGCAGGAACTGGGCCCTGCACAGACTGAGCCAATTTCATTAAGCAAGGTCACGAGAGAAGAGCTAAGAAGTGGCCTCAAATCCCTGAGTCTCACCTTCTTAATATCAGCTATTTTTCCTTCACTGGGATTTCTAAATACCAAAGTAACAGGAGAAAAAAAAAAAAAAAAAAAAAAAAAAAAGGCAATCATCATCAATATCAAATCCATTTTTCATTTAAAGAGGAGGGAGTCTGGGAGAAGCACAGTATGCCCAGTGTTTCCGAACATAAAATACCTTTCTTCCATGTATAGAAACATCAAAAAGAGAAAAAGCTTGAAAGCTAAGCAAACCATTTCTACTGGAAAACCAGTGAAAGAGCTAGCCAAAATATTTTTCTGGTTATTTATTGGAACACATTAAAACATTACACGGGTGGCAAGTCGACAAGCCTCCTCTGCCGGCCCTCTGGGTCACACCACAGGCATCCTCAGCAGCACAGCAGAGGAGCGCTTCCCAAACTGCTCCTCTCATTGCACAGTACCCCACCTCCTCCTGCGGTAAGATTTTGTAGCTGCTTTTGTTTGCCTTTTCAGAATTAGATTACACCTTTCAAAGCCCACTTTGAGCCCCCCTCCCCTGTGCTGCCGTCCCTGTGGCAGCACGGAGCACTGCAGGGTGCAGGGCCCCAGCCTGCACCCAGGCACCGCTCCAGGACAGTTCGTGTTTGCCATTTCTTTTCTTCCTTCCTCCAGATTCTGCCAAAAAGCACCCTGACCATTTCAGAGCATCTGTGGGGGCACTTCTGCTACTGTAAATGCATCGGTTTGAGAGACAGCTTCTGCTTCTTCCATATTCTCAACCGGTTACGGCAACACAACTTGTACGCGTAGAGTAAGCCTTCAGCACAGACTGGGCGATCCCCCATGTTTCAGGAATTCAAAGCGCACTAATACCAGGATATCTACAGAATTCAGTCCAGCCTCACTGAATAATCATTTCTAAAAGTCTTGCAGGGAAAATGAATTAACTTCTCTCCACTTAGTAAGGATAACGAAAGCCAAATTGATCAGCGTGTCTTTACTGGGTGCTGTGTATCTGATAAAGGAAAACCTTCTTACACATACAGCACGTTGTTATTTTTAAGCCACGTGATTACTAAGAAGTAACAGATTTTATTAAACAAATAGTTAAAAATATATGAGTTGTGACAGCTACCAAAAAAGAGTACACAGGAAATCATGAACATTTTTTCCTGTTCTTTGAAGTGGAGACACTTTTTTCACCTAAAAAAATACCAAATAGATTTAAATTAACTGAAAACATTACTTTTTTTTTTTTTTTGATTAATTGCATGATCCTCCCACAAAGTATTTGACTCCTTAGGCAGTCTCACCATATGGACTTAAAAGTCTCCACGGATGGACTGCAGCTCCGCCACAGGTCTGTTTCAAATCAACTCGCTCCGCTCTGTGTCTACCGAAGACAACATTTATGCAAAGGGACTTAGGAACTTCTGAACTGAACGCACTGGTTTCTGTTTTCTAAGCAGCTTTCCAACACACTTTCCTTATTGTCAGATAAGTAGAATTATAATTATTTATTATTCATTAATGTATCTCTCTGCCCTTTTTTATAACTAAGACTTTTTAAGTAAAAAAGTAGATTTACAGTTTATAGAACACATCTTCAGATCACAAAACAAACATTATAGAAAACTTAATTAATGACTGTCTCAACCTAAAGAAAATTCAGCATCTCCGGTTTGCTGACGAGCGGAGTGATGCAGAAGATCAATCTTTTACTCAAAGCCGCCTGGAACACTTTGACAGGAGCAGGATTATATCGGAGGAGCTCCCAGCTCCCCCTCCAGCACTTACTCCACGAATCCCCGCTGCCATCACAAGCGTCATAAAGTTTCACTGTGCAGCACGAGGCTGTTGAATAGAGTATCATCTCCCTGGTGCATCAAAACCAGTATTTTGAACGCGCCAGCTGGCTCCTGTCCCAGCATTAAATCATGCTCGGCTCCCCGCTGCATGTCAATAGTTAACACACACAACGCCTTTTCTCTGAACCCTCGCATCTCCCTGCTCAACTACTGGCGAGGAGGGAGGACAGGGCTTGTACCAGAAGCACAGGCAGACTCACGAGGCACTGAGCAGCGGGGCTGGCGACGCTGGAAGATGTTGCGGTCGGGACAAAAGCACTCAGCCCAACGTCCTACATGAAACTTAGGGTGGCTGCTACTTAGGGTGGCTACCACAGAGCCCACAAAGGACGAGGTGGAGTGCGAGGACACTGCTGACACCCAGGCTGTACCGGGCTGCAGGCTCCAGCAACCATGCTCCGCTGCCCTCCGCAAAAACGTTGTCCTAGGTACTCACAAGCTGCAGTTTGCCTTGGTCATCCCACACTGCTTTGTAGCCGCAGTAACTACAGCTGTGGGTATCGCAGCTCTGCATTTAACTGTCCAGATACCCCCAGTGACCTCCTGGCTGCCACGACACGTATCCTGGCATCAGGAAGAACCGCACTCTGGCTTAATGCTGAGCATGACCTGAAGTGATGGCTGAAGGGGAGAGAGTTTGGGTCTGATTCACGGAGATGCTGAGGTGCTTGTGCTGTTGTGTCAACCTGGTGGAATCAAACAGAAAGGAACCCTAAGCGTCACTTAAGGAAACTAAGACAAAAGATCAACTTTCACCATCATCAGGAAGGATGAACTAACAAAGAGAGGACCGTAGTATTCTTTTTCTTACCAGACAAATCCACACCAGCTTTAAGGAGTTACATATAATAAGCCATTGAAGCTTACGTTCAGATGTAGCCAACATTATCGTGGACACTATTTTACATCTGCAAGCAGAAACTTCCTGAGACATGCAGCTCCTTGCACCCTAAACACCCACGCCAGCAGTCACAAGTCTCGTTACTGTTATTGCTGAAAACAGGCCACAAAGGCAGCAATGGAAGTAAACCTGCCGTGAGTACCAAACCAGCGTGTGCAAAGACTCACGAGATTAGCACCTGCAGGGGAAAAATGCAGACGTGCACATCATCACTTCTCTGAACCCCAAGTACTAGCCATTTGTTAAATCAGCACCGTAGTCTATTGGAAAGCGGGAATTTCTAAACCTGGTCTTCAGCTCTGATACAGGCAGGAATTTCCCATTAACAGTGTCTCTTTCCTCAAACCCACAGCAGAATTCTGCAGGGCACCTCCTCAGTAACGCAGCCTGTCACGAGCACGTAGAGCACGCAGTGGCTTCCAGCAGAAGATGCAGGCCGTCTGTCTCCATCCTTACCTTAAAGCTGCTCAATGCCTGCACTCTGAAAAATGCAGCTATGTGCAATGAAGGCTGCCACACGTAACAAATACCACCAGGAATTAAGGACCACCATGATCCCGGCTGCTTTCGGTACTGCATTTAGGGCACGCTTGCACCTTTCCTGTCAAACACACACACAGAGTAGCACAAACGTTTGGACCAAGCAAAGAAAGGCAACGCCTCCACCAGGCTTCCCAAGCAGTAGAGCATGCAGCCAGAGACAAGGCTCTTCCAAACAAAGGATCAAATTAATAAACCCACGGCGCATTAATCAGATCTCTCCAGGCACTATTGTTAGCTGCTCAGGACTACGCTAATGAGGGATACACAAGGAATAGGGCAGAGGAGGACGGTTTAATGGCTGAGTAATTTCACTGGGAATCAGAATGTTTGTTCCCTATTCTGTTTGCCACAGACGTCCCATATGATACCACCCGGCCAGTTACTTAATTTGCCCATCAGTTTTCAAGCAAGCTAGCGGCAAGGGTTGTTCTTTCTCCATCCCTGCCTCTCTCTCCAAAATCACGTTTGCCTTTTCTTCCCCACAGTTGCTGCTGTAAGCTCTTGACGACTGACACACGGCGTGTCGCAGACAGCACAGCTTCACTCAAGATGCTGGTGAAATGCAAAGATTTGTATTTTTTTCAGCAAATAGGCTTAGAAATCAATGTCAATCACACCACCATTCTCCATTGGTTATTCGTTAATAAAAACTATTTTACCAGTATATTCATAAAAAATAATATTTCAGACTACCTTGTAGTGGAAAAGGCTTTATTTTTTTTTTGGTATTTTTTTTAAATCTAAACTGCTTGCTTACGCACAGCTCCTGTACTGGGACGCATCACCCTCGATTCCCCTTGCTGTGGGCTGCTCAGAGGCAGCCCCGGCGTGCTGCAGGCAGCCACGGCGGGCGCAGGCGGGCAGCGCGTGCCTGGAGCCTGGCCCCGAGCCCGGGCGTGTCTGAGCCGTGAGAGATCTGAGAGCCCAAAGGTAGGCAGAAGCAAAGGAAAGGAAAATAAATAATCACTAAAGGGGGGTGCTTACAGGAGGGCTGGGAAAAGGAAAAATGCAGGCCCTACCGGAGCTTAAAACTTTGTTCTGCGTCCAAAATTCAAAAGCAGCTCTTCTGTGGGTTGGCTCCTGCTTCCCTACAAACAAGCTGGCTCTGCTCATAACCTGCCTTCATTTCTACAGCCACCAGCAGTGCCAGCACCCGCACAAATCCCTGCCCTGCTGCCTGCTGAACATCGGAGGGGCAGATCGCTGTGTGCAGATTGCGGGTCGGGCATTTGTCAAGAATCTCCTTTCAGCCACCAGAACACTTCTCCCCACCCCGCAGCCCCTTCCCCAGCACAGGACGGTGCCACCACCCCCATGGGTAATCCCGGAGGCATCCGGGCTCGCCCCAGAGCATCCCCAACACGGAGGGAGCCCGGCCTCAGGGCAGCTCCCCGGGCATCCTCCAGTGCAGTGAGGCACCCAGAAAAAGCCAGGATCACCCTCCCTGCTCCCCCCAGGCCCTCTCCCTATGCAAGGCAGCCACCAGCCTTTTTCGAAGGCACAACCTCGCTCAGAACAAATGCGGTGCGATTCTATTTAACCCCCAACACCATTTGTTCGTTATGGTAGGAAAGGATCATCCTCATTAGGTGTCACGCCGAGGTCACCGTGCCTGAATTACGTGATGGCATGCAACGGCCGGGGGATTGCTGTGTGAAGTACAGGCCTGCGCTGCACAACCAGAGCACCAAGGTGGGAGGCGAGATCGATTACCCCGACAAGTTGGAAGCCGTGAGTCCTGCCCACCCCACACAAAGACATGAGGAGTCCAAGCCCCTTACTTCAAAATAACCCAGACTGTGACCAGCCACTCCCATCCCTCCAGTGTGCACCCGATAAACCATCACACCTGCTGAGGCCTTCGAAGACGCACATTACAAAGCCATGTTTCTTTACAGAACACAAGACGTCTCATTTTTTGTCTTTATCACTGCGTTAATTCCTTCCAGGTTACTCCTAAGGAGCACCTGCGAGGTTCAGATTGCTCCTCTCCAGAAGCATTCAGCTGAGGTTCGCCCCAAACCAATTCAGCTTTCTCGTTTGCTGCCCAAACGGACTCCGTGTTCTCCCTTGGCGTTGCTCTCCCTTCCTTACAAGCCATGGCAATACACACTAGCAAGCACAAATTGCTACCAAAAACCAGGAACAGCTCAGTGCAAGCGCAGGAGGGTCACTGAACACGAGGCAGTGACAGATGCCCGAGCAAGGCCGTAGCAGCAGGCAAGGCGATACGGATGGCTGCTAACGCATCACTGGTGTTACGGCTACAGGCCGAAAACGGAGAGATGCAGTTCTGGCCGGACATCTCACCTGCTCAGAGGCACGTCTTCTCTGTTTTGGTGTGGGACAACTTTTTAAGTGACTAAGGAGCAGGTTACCCATTCACGCTCGTTAGTAGTTTTCTTGGTGAATCTGGAGGAGCACAGGCGATCACAGGGAACGTTCCAATTTTATAGCAGAATCAGCAAATGCAAATCTAACACACAGCTTTGAGTGTCCCATCGTTACCCAAACACACCACATTGTGCAAGCAAACCCAGTGCTGCGACAGGCAGAGCGAGATGCCAGCAAACCACCTACAGCAGCAGAACTGCTCACTGAAGAAATGCACTAAAAATGAAGAAATCAGTAACATAATGAGCTTTTCTGCCTCATCATGTACCAATCAGGACAGTAACAAGAAACAAATAGGGAAAATATTTGGAACAAGGAGGAGGCTCATTTCTCGTGATCAGGGGAACCGTTGGATCTACCACATGATGTTGAGGCTGCTGCATTTGGGGCTCCGGTTACTGAACTGACCCAGTGAGGAAATCAATGCGATTAAGAGCCAGGCCTGGCTTCTAGATTTCTGCATCACGCGTGGTCTCTTTATGGAAACCCAGCTAGTACCTCAATTTTGGATATTACTAACGATGCCATATAATAATATCTTTTGCTGTTATGAAAGCATTTGAGTTGTAACAAAGCCACAAAAATGCCTCAGCACAAGCCACGCTGCCTGGAAAGCATGCAAGGACAGCCATGCAGTCACCTTCCAGACAGCAGAGCGAGCCCAGCGGGAGGAATCCGGGTGTGAAGCCAGCGGGGGTCTCAGCTCCAAGCACAACTGGCCGGGGCTGTACTTGCACTTGCACAACCAACCAGGGTATGAGCAGTCCTGCTTTGCCCCAAGCTCCACAAAAATAGTTAGGAAAAGAATAAAGGGAGAGAAGAAAAGGACTTATCACACTATTTTGCAGACTCATGGGCACCCACTGGAGCCTTGAGTGTAACTAGAGGGTGAGGGGGGCACATCAGTGTACTGCTTGTCCTGGGCATGGCCCCGAAGGGGCCCTCCTCTGCAGCACCTCAGAGGACACCCCAGGGGCACCAGCAGATCGGAACTAACACCGGGTAGTTTCAGACTGCTCTACATGGACTATTTTTTTTCCTCGATAAACATGGTTCCAAAAATCTTCCCCTCAAACTTAACTACTTCACTGGAACAAGAGGTGCTTTTATTTTAAGCTTGTGGAATGGTTAAATTGTACTCGGTCACAGACGAGGGGCAGCAAACATAAACATGGGCATGGACAGGCTCCTGGGGTCCACACATGTAAAAAAGCTTGGGATCCCTGATGTTCAGGTAATCCAGAGAGGATTTTCTATGCCACACAGCCCTTGCTCCCCACTGCCTCTCTAAAAGGTGCTGGTGTCCTGCAACTGTGCCGTGCTTGCCAGCCCCACGCCAATGCTGCACTGTGCCAGGTCTTCCAAAACTCTACCAAAATATATATTAATATATTGCATATGTAAAAATAGATGAGATTATATTTAGGCAGCTTTCTTCTACAATGCCTGCAGAAATAAACCTTTTTTTTTTTTTTTTTTTTTTTAAGACAATATTAAAAAATGGAATGCAGATGTAGTTCCATCTGCCATACCATACACCACTGGCACTGGCTCCAGAAGCACACAGCGAGACAAGCTCAAGTCCTCAGATTCTGCAATGGTTCGCCTAAGTTACGTGTACTGATGCACTGCTGTAAACTCATGAAACTCTTCAGTAGCAAACCATGATCTCAAAGAATCACAGAACTGTAGGGGTTGGAAGGGACCTCGAGAGATCTCCAGATATCTCTGCATTTTCACTTAGAAAACGCAAGGTTTTAGTCACTCATTATGAGGGGCCTGCTGATTTGTCTTCATTACTAGAAGCTCCTATAGGTTCACTGAAGGAAGACAGGGAACAAGATAAACGATGGTGAGTCCTAGGTCTTAGCTAGCACAATTTTATGTTAATGTTCCAAAGATAAGGGAACAGAAGGCTGTATGAGTAGATAACAGAACCAGCAAGAACTGGCTTGACTGCTGAAGTCTAAGACAGGAAAGGCCAGAAGATAAGCAGCGAGGAAGACTTCTGCCCTGCAACAAAAGACCACGAGAGAAGGAACCGACGTTAATGATTCTTCGGAGACCTGATGAATATACAAGAGACTTACAGAAATGAAATGCGTATGTATTTGTCCCACTAATGTAAGCACACTGCCAGTAACCGTTGGTGCGCAAGTTAGGAGGAGCATCCAGCGTGTGCGCAGCGCGGAACAAACATACTTACTTCACAGCTTTTGGAGTCTGTTTTCCACAAGTCAGAAGAACTTGTAATGCTTGAATCCTTGTGGAGCAGAAGGGGCTCGGAAAGCCACCTCCAGTCACCCACACTGCTTCGCACTGTCTCAGGCCATAAAATCCACACACTACCGATGCAATTGTGAGCTTAGAGACAGCATCATGCAAAGCTGGACTGACAGCGCAAAAGCACACTTTGTTTCTGTTTAGATGACCATCTTCACAACAGAAATGTTTTTTTCCTTTTCAAAAGTAAAGCTTCATACTTAGAACGTAATGCAAAAAGTAGCAAAGCCAAGATGGGAAATGAGGGGCTCTGAGTAGCGACTTGCTTTAGAAGCATCTTCCAGCATCTGCTTGGAAAAAATAATCCCTAAGTGGAACAAAGTACATGACATATCATTAATAGCATAAATGGGGCATAACTTCAATACAGATCCCATCTCAAATATCATCAGTATATTCATTTCTGGAAAGAAAGAAAAAGTACCCCACAGGTTTTTTTTTTCACATACCGAAGTCGCAGTGCTCAATGCGAACTCGAGTTGTGCAGAATTCCAGAGCCCAGGATTTAAATTCTTTTTAGTTGCTAGAACTGTTTTTTTCTTGCTTCTTGATAAAGTCCTGGATGCTGTGGTTTGTTTGTGGCTGTTTTTTCTTTGTTTGTTTGCTTTGTTCCCCCCCTGTATTAGGGCTTGTGTTTCAGCAGACTTTTTATCCACACAATCCAAAAAAATATATGGCCAGACAGATTTTGATCAGTGTTTTGGAGCCACCATAATTTCTGACTGTCACCGGGACAAAACGTTCAGCCTGATAGATAATTTTTTCCAAAGGTCCTGAGCACTGAGAGCAGTGTCACAACGGAGGACGTTTTGCAGCCTTAAACGCAGAGCGGTTGCTCCTGGCGCCTGCTGCATTACGCAGATCTTGAGAGCTGCATGTAGTAAAGAGGCACGATAGATTACAGTTCATCTTTCTTCTTTCTTTTTAGCTAAAATTATATGCTGCAGTCCATCAGCCAAGTTCCCTGGCTAGAGACAGCTAGAGCAGTATCTGAAGGAAACTTTGTCCTCCTGCTGCAAAAGGAAACCAAAAGTAGAGGCCTTGTCAGTCTGGGGCTTTCCTTGCAGCCCACTTATAATGAACGTAGGAAAGGACACGGTGGCCTACTTTTAAAAGGGGTATTTCTGCCAAAGCCCCAAATAATAATAAGAAAAAGATATATGGTATAACCAAAAAAATAAATATCTTTAGGTTATGGAAATTATGACTGATGACATATCTTGCCCCTGTTGCCTGTGATCTATTTGAACATATACAAGACCTTAATTATAGCCTTGCAGTAAATGATCGAGCTTAAAACGTGCTCTCAGCCCACAAGGAGGAGCAAATCCAAGCGTAGGAACCGAGCTGTATCAAGCAGAAGTATCAAGGTACTGGAGGGGACACTGCACCCAGGGAAGAGGTTGACTCAAAGGCATCCACATTTGTCTTGTTTAAGAGGGGCAACACATTCTCACATACCAAGCTTTTATTATTCCATCCAACTTGGAAACAAACAAGTTAGCCTTTCCTGATCATATACGTGTAAAACTGAAAACATAAAAGAAAACAGTTAAAAAATGACCAAGTTCCTTAATATAAAAATGAAACAGTGGTGCCAGCAGAATTATTCCACGTTTACCCCTAGCTGAGATGAAAACATCACCTACCCTCCTCACAAAACAAATGCTTTTCCTAAAGTAAAACACAGTACCCAGAGAAATGCCAATACCATCAGCAGGGCTGGGTTTTTCAAGACGAAGTCATTCAGGGACCCTGACTTGAGATGTCCTGAAAGAACAGTAGTCTCAGCAATCCCAGACTCCTGCTCTTTGGCAATCACATTACTTGAAAGCATTAATTCAGACAGCCCAAGAGCAAGGTGCTCAAGCACGCAGCTTTTCTGAAGGGCTCAGGCCAGAAGATAGACCACTTCTCCCCTTCCACACTAACCTACACTGCAGAACTCCTTACTCCTACATTACATCGGAGGGAAGAACAACTTGTACACTGATATGATTGGCAATTTTCCTCTGTTCTCTGCTAAAGAGGACCAGGTAGAAAATATATATATATATATTCATGGAGAACTAATCTCCCCCTGAAACAAGGAATTGGCCAGAAAAATTTAGCATATGGCAAGGCACGTTAGCACTGATACACATACTCGGCAGAGGTGGGAAGGAAGTTCCCTGAGAAAATGTGGGAGGGGGTTTTTGGGGGGTGGAGTGTGTACACTTTTGAAACAACCGATTTGTTAAAACTTGAGTGTTTTAATGAAATATGACGACTCAGTGGGTTCTCAACAGCAACAACAGGGAATACAGAAATCCTATGAACTGTAGCTCAAATAAAAGCTCTCAGAACTCCTGGAAGTGCTCATGGGGCCAAGCCACAGAACGGAGTTGTCCGTGTTTGAAAGAAATTATATTTTTAAACAGAGAAAATCTGAGCTTTCCAAAGCATTCTGTTACTTTTCTTTCTGTAGGAAGATGCTAACTATTTACTGTTACCTCTTGTACTTTCCCTAACGCCATCCAGACTACTGGGAAGAAACAGCCACAACACGTACACTATTATCCTTGTTAAAATTCTAAAATGCGTTAATTGTAATTATTCTAAAGCATCATTATCCTCTTCTCAGAACTCATCTCTTGTGAATAATAAAATTCTCTTGCAAAACTTTAATTACTCACAAACAGCCAGTGAATATGGAAGTGAATGTACAGGTGGTAAGACATCCAAAATGTAGGGGGTTTGCATCTTCAGGGGCTGAAAAATCCAGTTCTGTCATTACTGTCTTTGCAAACAGACAGCTTTGCTTTGAAAGAAACAAACAGTTCCTCCACAGACCAAACATACTGGACTATAATTAGTTGTCATAAAGAGCAGAAACACAGTCAATGATGACTACCACTTCCAAGGTGAGTCCACCTCTCTCCTTCTTTATGTACACAT
This sequence comes from Oxyura jamaicensis, assembly GCF_011077185.1. Taxonomy (NCBI): domain Eukaryota; kingdom Metazoa; phylum Chordata; class Aves; order Anseriformes; family Anatidae; genus Oxyura; species Oxyura jamaicensis. The sequence continues at coordinate 2,963,199 of NC_048912.1, forward strand.
TACTCACTGAAAAAAGTAGTTTGGCTTTCACACTAGGTTTGACTGTAGTAAGTCTTGAGACTGGTATTTCTAGACCCAAAATGAATGCTTTGTTGTAAAATCATTGTTTTACTAAATTACAGACATACAGAAACAGATTTTTCAAAAATGATTCAGTTGTGATACAATAGCACTTGTCAGCAAAAACATTCCAGCAAGCTTTACTTGGCACAATTACTCATTAACATTATTTTACCTTAAAAGGGGTCTAAGAAACAAAGCTAAGATCTACTCTTACCAAAACAACGAGGTGGGGAGGGGGGAAATCTTCAGCAAGATGATGACAAAGGCCACCTCTAGTTTTTTTGCCAGGGTGCAAGAGCACTTGGAGAAAGCCAGAAAGTAAACAATATAATGAGCTTACACATGACTACCCCAAATTCCTGACCATCCTTTGAAACAAGCAAATAAGACGCTGAGCAGCCTGGAAGCACAGGCAGGCCAGAACAGCTCAACACACAGCTGTGGTAAGGTAGGGCCAAAGAAAAGGGAGGTTGGGAAGGGAAGCAGCCATCTTGCACCCCCCGCGGGGCCAAGACATCTCAGGTTGTCCTCAGCACAAGCAGACCCAAGGTCCTTTTTACCAGAGATCCCTGAATTCAGGCTCACGGAGGGAGGTACTCAGCCGCCACCATGTGTAAGTACTTCTGCCAAAATCACAAACACAGAATTGGTTTCAGCTCCCAGCCTTGCCCAAGGAATCTTCAAACACCTCTGAGACGGTCCCTCACCTTCAGAACAATGGTACCGAACAGGCTTCGCAGTGGATTTTTACAGGAATGATTGAAAATTAGCAAGAAACCTCAAAGGCTGTGCTGAGCGCGTTGGTGGTATAGTGGTGAGCATAGCTGCCTTCCAAGCAGTTGACCCGGGTTCGATTCCCGGCCAACGCAGCACAAATCTTACGATGTTTGGACCAGATGAGCTTGACAGTCTTTTCCAACCTTAATGATTCTGTGATGCTTCAACTGGGACAGAAAGGATTGTGCAGAATATTGACTGAAGCTTTGCAGGACTGTCAGAAGCAGAACGCAATGGCCCAGACCTAAAGGGCACTGTAAGGAAATAAAGCACAAGGAGAAACTCTCTTCACACCACGTACAACAGCTCCAGCAGTCCCGGTCCTACAAAGAGAGCTGAGTACTGTAGCTGAATGGCCAGAAAACCCAGCTAATTTGCAACCAGAGATAAGATGCACATCCAGGTAACCTAAAGCTGACTGCATTCCACGATACAGGAAGTAATCAGCGGAGGGACCCCCATTCCCTTAGGCATTTACAGTTAGTTCTGGGTAACCACCCTGACGGAATTCCCTCTGCAGCAGGCTTCCACCTTCCTCTGAAGCATCAAGCATTGGTCAGTGCTAACATCAGCAGGCAAAACCAATTGGGATAGCGACAGCAAAGGCAGAAACACAGACACCTACTGCTTACTGCTCAGGATGCACGCCCATGTCAGTCGCCCACATCTGCCTTCACAGTCAGAATGCACTTTTTTTTTCTCCTCCATTTTGCAAACAAAGAAAGCTCTTTAATATTGGAGAAGGGGGAAGAACTAAGTTGTAAGGCCAAAGGAGCACTGTGAACATTGACCACAACCACCCACATAAGAGAAAATCCCACCTCCAGCAGAGGAAGGTTAGGCCTCCCTCCCTTCACGTAAGTAAATACGATTTTGCTCAGAACCTCGCAGCTGACCCTGAGCCTGTTTCTAAACAGGCCCAATCTCAAGTTAGACTCCAAGTGATGATGGATTTATCACTTCCCTTGGTAAACTGCTCCTATAGTTAATTATCCTTACTATTTAAGTCACGTCTCATTTCCAGTTTAAAAAATTTGCTCCAGGCCTCCTAATACTTTTTCAACAATGTGTGTCTATAAGCGTGTGCTTTTGTGTGTACACAGACACACGCTTAAAATAATCCCACTGACTCCTGAAAAAAGGATCTTTCCCACATGCAGGGTGGTTGTGCCATCCCTGGATCTCCGAGGTAGGCCTGAAGCCGGACTGTACTTCAGAAGCGCCACTGGAACAACACCAGACTTAGGCCAAAAAATTTCAGTTCCATACCCAGTACTCCTTAGGGCTAGGGGCATCTGAACAAAAGCACACTGACAGCCAGCACCTGACTTTCCCTTAAAAAAATAACTGCAAAATTGCAAAACATTGTCTCCTACATCGTTAGGCATGGAATTAAGGGCATATGTGAACTCTATCAATTATGACTACATATTTGACGTGCTATTAGAAGGCTGGCCACTGCTTATACATCCATTAAACGTATGCTTTTGTGCAAGCTTATACATAGCCTATGAAATGGCTTCAGAACAGACACTTCAGCCAAGGTATGGTCAATGTTAAGTTTTATTATTTTCTAAAGGTCCTAGAGGCTCCACAGCTTTCTTTTGTGATTCTGACAAGCTCGTTATTTTTAATTTTCTGAAGACCTTTGAAAAGGCTGGAAGATACAGGAGGTTATCGAGGAGACAACAAGAGGACAGAGCAAGCTTCATCCCCGCTCCTGCAAAGTTTCTGCTCTCCAGCTGCAGTCTCTCTTCACAGACGATGAATCATATGCCTAGAAAGAAACTACATATCTGAACAAACCACATTCAGTTACTGTCTCTGTTTGGTTATATATTAGGTAAACCTAACCAATCTAAGCTCATCAGCTGACACAGAAGCCAGTGGAATTAAAATGCAGACATACAAAAATTCTTGTAAATTATTAGTAGGGTCACGCAAGGCCTTAAATATTGAGGAAAGCAAAACAATCTATTAATAACTGAAAAGCTGATAAAGTTTCTGCCTAGTCTAAAAAAGAAGAGAGAACCATGAGGTAAAGTTTCCAAGTTTTTGTGGTCTGAGTTTTTAAATCTGATATGAAAACGCCTGCAATGCCTCCATGTCCTGGGACAACCAGGCCTCGGGGTCCGAGAGCCAGTTCAACTGGGGGTAAGCGTCTTAAGGGATTATGTACGGGGGGGGGGCGGGGGGGAGGGAAATAAAGGTAAGCAAAACACTATAAATTATTCCAGTTGTACGTGAAGTGAAGCACATGTTTATGCAGCATCAGAAGCAGATGAGCTGGCAACAGAGCGTGACCTGCCTGGTCCGACCACTGCAGTTTCTGCGGGCCCTGCTCCTTCCATCGGACCTTTGCCATTTTCCCTAGCAGCAGGACACCTCTCAAGCACACGTTTCAAGTTCAGGCACGCTGTCTGCAGCTAAGGGAGCATTATCATGAAAGAATAAGCAGGGTGCACGAAGCAAAGAGAGTAAGAAGGGCACGTCCCATTCTGCCTCCCATTTCAGGGAGCACTGTTGTGCTCAGAACAGTGCTCAGAGCAGAGGTACCTCTGCTGCTGCCCTCTGGGTCGGGCAGCCTGGAGCATGCTGGTGTGAGCCTAGACTGCGTGCAGTCAAATGGTTTTTTTTGGGAAGGCTACGGCATTGTGTGCAGCCATATGCAGTGTAACCTGAGCCAGTCCAAGCTTGTGTCATCTCAGGTCAGAAATTATAGGGAAAGAAGAAGCTGCGGGTTTTATTTGTTTATTTGGTTTAAATATGCGGCCAGTGCAAAGATCAGTTGTCAAATGGAAAATGTTGGTTGAGAAGTATTGAAAAAGGAAACTGTCCCAAGAGAGGAGTCCTCTGTGCCCCAGCACAAAATCCACGGGTCCCCAGTCTCTTTTAAGGCTCTGAGCAGGTCTAAACCAGATTCCCTACAGATCCAAGAAAAACTGCTTTGTATTATATTTAAGTCCCTGCATTAGGCTCTAGAGCTGCAAGGCATAAGCTGGTTTGCATCAGAAAGAAGTCCCCCTTAACACCAAGTTATCAGATAACTGTTCTTCCCAAACACAAACTTCCTCTTCAAGTAGCATCTGGTTCTGGCCATGGGGCTGAATGAACCGAGGCCGATTCCTAGCACTGATTCCTACAGCGAGCACCCAGAGGAAATACTACTCAAACAGCTACCTCCCCATGCAAGTGCAGGCCACGCTTTGAGAATTCGCACTGCAGATGCAGTGGATGTGCCAGCACTGTTGTGTCACACCTGCCTCGAGGCTCCAAATCCGCTTTAATACCTGCTGCACTCTTTCACTTGGTGATTACCCTGTTCTGGGACAACATATGTAGGCCTCCCAAGAGGACAGAGTAGCCTGTGGTTTCAGCACTCCCACGTGCACATTTACCCCCCATGGAGACAGCTGTGGAGGTATGTACCTGATGCGAAGTTCATCACTCATCAGCTTTAGAGATGGCACTAGCACACATCCAGCACTGGGTGGAGGATGCGGTCAGATCTTCACAGCAGCCCCAGCACTGAATGATTTAAAGACAGCCTGAAGCCAAGCTGAATCTCTAAAAACCAAGTGGTGATGCAACATTTTAGGAGCATGCAGATTCATACCAGCTCCCGACATCATGCAGCGCAACTTAGCACAGCCACCGAGCCTCAGCTCTGAAGTTGTCACCATCTCTCCACCACTCAGATGGGAATCTGCAAACCAGCCTGCCTGTGAGCACGGAGTGCTTCTCCTAGGAACATCTCAACCCCATTACCTCTGCCATTTAGCCTGCGATACCAAAGTGTCGCATAACCCAGGTGGGAAGCAACACCAAGTACTTAAGCGGAGATCAGAAGACAGAACAAGAGGGTGTCCGTCCGTCTCTCCTTGACAGAGCTGTTCATTTAATTGAGTTCTTTTAAATGAGGGTTTTGCCAGGAAGAAGCTGGGGAGTGCTGCAAAGCAGCGATGGCCTGCCAGCCCAGCCAGAGAGCCACAGGAATGTTGCCTCGATGCCTCAGATGGCTCCGTGTCTAAATATACGTGAACAAGGAAACGGAGCCTGCTTAAATGCAACAGCCGGGTCTGTGCTGTTACTCCTGAGGAACTGTTCCCACCACTCTCTATACAAAAGATAGCACAGCTCATGGCAGTGCTGACTGCAGTGGCGGTAGAGGAGATGAAATGCAATGCCTTTTTTCCCTCATTCAGAAACAGCAACCCCCACTGGGCAACGGAAGGGTGCTCAGTCACCCTGAAAATTAGACCCTGGTTGAGTTTGGATACTTTGTCCACTAAGTAAGGCAAAGAAGCAGCTTCATGTTTTCCTGTAAGCCTGATGATTTTAAATACAATAGTTATAGTTATTTTAAATACAATGCTATTAAAAAACACCATTAATTTTCAAGTTCACCTAGTATTTGTTTTGCATACAAAGTACCCATTATTTATTCCCTTTCTTTCATGACATCTGAAAGAACACAAGCAATGCTCAGTGTTCAACGTACGGCATCTACCATAGCCGTATGGCTAAAAAAAAAAAAAAAAGAAACGGAGCCTGTTTCAGTTTACCCCAGGTACTATTAACGTTTTGTTCTGCCCATTCATAGGGTTGTGTACAACCTGGTGCAGAACAGGACTTGTGGGGAAGGTGAATTAAAATAACAAGAATAAATCTGGTAACATTTTTAAAAGGGGCTCCGACCCCAAATGTAAATAATAACTGGCCAGTCATGGGTTGACTTTTGCCCCTACTTTCTTGAAGCACAAATTATAGCCAGTATTTCGGTTCTTAGACACAACCTTCAGGTATTATAGATCCATGCTGACTTACAACAGCAAAAGATTTTGTTCATTATACACACTCCTGTCACTAATACATTTGAATAGAAGGCTGAAGTCCAAGCAAGTCAAGAGAAAACCAAGTTATTACAGTAAAGGCACCCAGTCCACAGGCCAACTGAGCAACCCTTGAATGAAATCCAGAAGAAAAAAGCCTGGACTTAGTCCATCTGCAGCTCCCATGGGACCAGAGAACAAGCAGCAAATGCCAGACTGCAGTTCAACCTTGCTTTTATCTCTCCCACCTTGTTCCCATTCTCAGAACGGCACCAACAAGATGATGAATGTTATTCTGCAGTGACCCCTGCTCCGGAGAAACAGCATGGCAAACACTCCCTCTCCTTTCATACGCAACCCCTTTTCTTCTAAAGAATCACTTTGAAGGTTCATAACATTCAGCCCTGAAGGCAAGAGGGTTTTTCCAATGTAAATTTCTTCTGGTCACCGCAATATGAACAGAAATCTTGGGCAGCTCCGTTCTGCAAAAGGGTTTTCATATTTCCTTTGCCTGCCCAGCTATTTATCATTTTCCAATAATCCTATGCCCTGCAGACAAAAACACTCAGCAAATGGCCTTACCTCCCTTCCCCCTACCCCCAACACAATAATGTTTCCATGCCTGAAAGTCTGTCCGTCAACGCTGATCGGAAAGAAAGATGTTTATCTCTACATATGGCAAGCCACAAAAGTTAGAGATGGAAAAAGATCTATTAGATCATTGAGTCCGAAGCTCTGCTAGTGAAGGACAGAGCCCCCGGAGAATACAGAATTGTTTTTAAACAGATGCAATAAATCGTCCTTCATGATGTGGTGGCCAACTGAGATATTTCACATCCTTGACTTTGAGGCAGGAGATGCTGCAATGTGGAAGTTTTTCTCCTTTCCCAATAGATTCACGATACTAAATTTGTTGTTGGTTTCCGCTAATATGCTCTAGTTTCCAAAAGACAGACCAACCACAACCAGAATTCTTCCGTCACTGCCTGATCCTAATTTATTTAAGATACTTGCTGAAGTCATCACTTGGACTGCTCTCAAATGACCCCAAGCTAGGATCACATATGGAAATATGGAAAAGCAATATGTTGCAACAATCCAACAATATCCTTCCAATTAAATCTTAAACTTTGGTAGGTTCAGGCGCACGCCACCTTGGTGCCCTCATATCTCTCTCTTGTTTCCCCAATGATAGGTTTTGGTTACGGGCTCACACTCAAGTTCAGCGCTCTGAAAATGCCCTAGATGCACCAGGACCAAACACACATGAAGCTTCACCTCTGGTCTCTGTTGCCATTCAGGGAAGAGGGAGGACACAGCCAGAGTTTTGCTCGTGAGAAATACAGAAGGACAGACATCTCAGAGCAATTCAGGTAACTAAAAAAAAAACACTGAAACACCTCCTGAGAGTTACCCATTCCGGTAACATTCACAGCTAGGCACAGCTGCTGGTTGAACCCAACAGATCACAGCTGATGACATTTGGGAAAGGAAGAACCTCAGTGCAAAAAGAAGCTCCAAGGTCAGAAGTATGGCTCTGTGTTTAGACAGCACTCCAAACAGGTGTTTAAATTTCAGAGCACATGGACTAGAAATTCATTATCATCAGGTTCATTAACATATTTTAGAAATTGAGACGTCCAGTTCAATGTCAAATCTAGAGCTACACACGGTTTGTAAAATTGAGACACCACACACGAAACCCAAATCCCAAGCCCGCCTGAGAACACACAGATTTATGACACAGGACAACACAGGTGGGGACAAGGCACGTGTGTGCATGGAACTGACCGTCTGCAAATTTGAGTCTGGTATTTCCATAGCCCACTGGGCATCGCTGCACTGGGGCAAGGTATGACATCTTGGAAATGCATTAACTGTTTTAATCAACACATTTTTTCAGCAATAATTAACAGGTAGGCAGCAATGGTCCACGTAGCCTAAGGCAGTTGCATATCAATATACACCTGCATAATACAAACATAGAATCATAAAATGTGTTGGGTTGGGAGGGGCCTTAAAGATCATCCAATTTGAAGCCCCCTGCCATGGGCAGGAACACCTCACACCAGACCCGGCTGCTCAATGCCCCATCCAACCTGGCCTTAAACACTGCCAGGGATGGAGCATCCACAGCTTCTCTGGGCAGCCAGTGCCAGGGCCTCCGCACCCTCAGAGTAAAGGATTTCTTCCTTACACCTAATCTAAATCTCCCCTCTTTCAGTTGAAAGCCCTTCCCCTTGCCCTAGCACTACACTCTCTGATAGAGTCCCTTTAAACAGGGCATGCAACTCCTTTCACTGCCTATGAAAATCCCTGATGTAATGTAAAAGAGCCTTAGTTGGAAGTAGAGCCTGAAAGCATTAAAACAAAAGAAAAAACACCACCTTATGTCATAAACACAACCATCTGAATTCAAATACCTAGAAAACAAGGAGAGATGCTGGTGACTGCTCCTCTTAGGTCAGAGGACACATCTTGTGTCGTGCTGGACTCAGCTTTCCCAGCATCCAGGGAACAAATGCCACGGACGTCGCAGCCGCGCTGCCTTCCACACCAAGGGCAGACAACGAAGCCTAACTTTTTCCAACATGGGCACCAGCAGCATATACATTTTAAAATAAAGCATATTGATCCACTGGAGAAGTAGAAAATTAAATGCACGTGACAGACATAAGTCATGTCAGTTATCAGAAGGTGCTTGGATTTGACAGCAGTGAAGGCAAGAAAAAGCTAGATGAGGACAGATATTTGTCTGTGCTAGCTAATGTTTCACCAAAAAAAAAAATCTTCAGACCACTGCTCTTCCATTTTGTATGTAATCCTTGATATAAGATTTGACGTTTATATTGACATACTGGTTCCCAGGAATTTGGTCCAAAATTGCTCTCTCAACTCCCCTCACCTCCACCCAAACACTTTTTAAAGTAATATTGACACAACTGCAAGTAGGGGCCTTCCTAAATTAAAACTTATGTATATAGTCTGGGCATACAGGACAGAGCTCGCAGAGCTCTGTTAGGGACATCAAATATATTCGGAAAGACTGTGGTTGTACTGTCTGGGGTGTTAGTCAAGTAACATGCTGCCTGTCTGGAACTCGTGTAACAGGCACTGATAATAAAGTGCCCAAATCTTACTCAATCTTGCAGTCAAGCCTTGCTGGGTTAGATTCACAAACAGAGGAAACCCTTCAGACTATGCCCCAACTTATGTCTCTGAGGACAGAGGCTGGGCAAATCACACGATTTGTTGTTTATCAGAACAAGGATTTCACATACCATCTTTGGGGTTTACTCTTGAAACCCAGGATAACGTTTAAACCGGTCCATCTGTGCTGGCACTGGAATACCCTGGGATTTGCAAGTTACGAGCAGGTTTTCTGCAAAGCTGAAAAACTCAAAAGGTATGAGATACCCACAGCTGAGGTCTACATACCCCGTACAAGATCCTCTCATCCCTCAGAAGATCATTCAGAAGTCTTTTTAGGCTTGCAGAAGTGCAATCGAGTCTCTATGTCCCACTCATGTCTGGCACGGCCCGACTCCAGCTAGGAGCAGAGCTGCAGGACTACCAAGAGCTAACTCCTTGCAGTCATAACCAGTCTATGAAATTCTCATTAGCCTTGCCTAAAAAAAATAAAAAAAAAAATCAGGAGACATTTCATAAGGCAAGGAGCTGGCAGGACAACAGAAACCCTCCCCCCCCTCTTAGACACTGCAGACACTGAAGTTCTCCTCTGAATGTATATTCGTTGTGTTTCATTTTTGCCACACGACCTTTCTAAACATTCTTATTTTTCAAAACTGATGAAAACAAAGTCAAAAAAGATAGCAACAAGAGCGTGTCAGGAATAAAAACCAGCAGCAATGATTCCTTTGTATTTGATGAAAATGAGGAAAAAAAAAACCAAAGGAGTATCAGACTTTCTGGAAAACTAAAAAGTTTCAAATATTGACAAAAGTATCAAAAAAATCAGGTAACCATTTCACTCTAAAAAAAGTCAGGTAATTTTCCCTTATAAGAACAAAAGCATCTGAGAGTTGTAGGATGCTGAAAAACAAAATATCTGCAAAAAGAATAGAATTAGATCTATTTCTTGTCTCCCTGCCTGGCCTGAAAAACAAAAATAAATACCTTCTGTGATGTTCAGTCTAGGTTTACAGTCCCCAAAGACTTGAATCATTAAAATATCATGTAAGCTTTTATTCAGAGCAACTACTTTGAAGTCCATCTGTTTATATCGGAGTTGGCCCCAGCTAAAATCCAAGAACAAAACACACACACAGTGTGATACCGAAAACAGATCCAAGTTTTCTTGATTGGCCCCTTCTCTACCATTTGCTTTGAGTCCATTACTCAAAGCCGTAATGGTTCTCTCCCCAGACAACTCGTCAAGTACTTCTTTTACGGGACCCCTTGGCATCCCCTGATGCACCAACAGGCCCGAAAACCTGACAGATGACAAACCATCCCGATAGAGAACTGCAAGGAGTGCTTCATCCTTCCTCTCTTCTCGCAGACGGGTACGGGTACGCCGATCTGCTCTTCCAGCAGGAGTCCCACTGACAGCTGGGTGCACCTAAAGCAGTTCACTTGTTTTGCGAACCACTGCCTGGGCTCCAAGGTATTCCCCCGGTGCACACACGACCACCGATGGGTGAGGGGGCGAGCACCCATCCCACCTACAGGCAGGCACTGACTCTCGTGTAGGCTTGTGGGTTTTTCCTCTCGTTAGCCTGGCAGTGCCACAATAAGGAGGCTTCCAGCTGCCTCTTCCTCTAATTGCATTGGGTGTGAACTGAAAATGCTGCTTTTTCCAGTCATTTTCCCCTTTTCCCAAGTACAGCTCTACATGTGTACATACACACGCTTTCAGTAACACGCACGTTTGCCCTCGGAGGATATTTCAAACCTACCCAACCTAAATAAGGAGAACTTTTAAACGTATTTTCTCTCCCCCTTGATGTGGCGAGATTCACAGGCTGTGGAAAAAGAGGCCGGGACAAGACACAGTTGCATCTGGAGCGGGGGAGGCATTCTTTTTTGTGGTTGTCTGATGAATTATCAAAGCCGACTTGTAAGGAGTTTGGGGCCCAGAACTTTAAACAGATAGAGATTTTCCTCTCTCCTTTCCTTTCTGTCTCCAACTGTCCTGGGGATTTGACTGAGTCATGTTACACTCGCTGTGACTTCAGATCAGTCGTATCTGGCTTTAATAACGTCTTTATTTTTATTGTTATTATTTTTGGCTGCCCGGGTATTCTTAAGAGCTTTGTTGTTGCACTCCCAGCAGAGGCAGCAGCATGCGCTCAGTGATGGGAGCGATGCGAGGACAAGGCTGGAGCAGAGACGGAGACGTCTGCGTGGAGTCCCGGAGCTTCACTTCGGGGCAGCCTGGAGCTCCAGTGGAAGCCCAGCCAGGAATGCCTGGCATTCCCATCCCTCCACACAAGGTAACTTATGGCTCCCCACCTCAAACACGTCGCCCCAACAGGGCAGCACAGAATTCAGTTGATGTTTTAACAGATACCAAGGCACCGGGGAGGCAGGGAGGAAGAGCTCCTGGGACTTGTGATATACGTGCCCAAATGGTGTGGCTCCGATTCAAGGCAAAACAAAACCAACCACGGCCAACCTCAAAGGCTGCAAATGACAGGAAATCCCTCTGGGTAGGTCCAGGTGTTAGGCAGAAAAAAAATCCTCCAGCCCTTATTATATATATATATATATTTATATATTTATATTTTATATATATACACGCACAACCATTTTTAGACTCCAAAGTTACATGAGCATACCGTAACAAAAGAAAAAGGAGAAGGAAGGGTTTTCATAGGCCATGTCCCTTCCACTACACATTTATTCATTTATTTCTGATAAAAGATAAAAAGCTGGAGATACGTTAGGAGTAGAAATATGAAGCCGAACAGCTTCCTGCCCAAGGTTGAAGGCAAAGACAGGGGAGAAGGCAGCGGAATGGCTGATGAGTGGCTACATTTCATCTTTCAAAGGATCAGCTTGGAGGCCATCCCAGAAAGATCCGGCCATCCCAGAATTTCCTGCTGTGATTCAGTGAAGTGACTACGGGGATTGAAAGCTCAGTCAAACTACCTAAAGAACCGATCCAAGAAGGCAACCTTTACCATTAAGGATTTCTTTTATTCATGCACAGAGGACACACAGGGCTAAGGGGGAAGACTGCAGAAACATCTCCGAGGCAACGTGCTGGAAGGGCATGGAGGGCTTTAGAGACTGAGGTTCTCTGCCCATTCCACAAGCAGAAGATATAAAATTTCCCTGGGTATTTTGTTGTGCAAATCAGTTCCACTGCTGAAATCCTTACTGCTAGGGATCTCTGAACAGGCCTTGAAGAAAACAAAAGTGGCTTTTATCAACAAACATAACTTCACTTCAGCTGCTTACCCAAATATTCCACTAGCGTTCGTGATACTTTATCTTCTTTGTGTCAGCCACGTAAAGCACAAAGCCTTCGACACCTACAGAATGCTCCCAGAAGCCAAATTTACACATATTTATATAAAAGAGAAGAAGTTGTTCAATATAGGAAGGAAAATACACATTTCAAACATTTTACTGTGGAGCAGGAGGAGTAACACTCACCTTATGCGGCCATTTCTATACCACACATCGTGAGAAGCCAAACTGCAGAAGGGAGTATTTTAAAAAGCACTGGCTGGAAAAGCAGAAAATCTGAAACCTGATTTTTCATTAAAATCAGCAGTGGTTTATGAGTGTGAAAACAGATTTCAGTGCCATCAGATCAGACACTCATAAGGCTGCTCAGCCTGTCTTTGAGTTGGACATGGGCATTATTTGAAGCCTAAAGAAAATAATCACCTTTACACTTGCTCATTCCCATACCAAGCAATTCATGTGGACATCCAGTCCCCCCAGATCCATGGTATTCCCCAAGCCCTTCCATCATCTGTGCTCTCCTTGAACCTCCTTCATCTCTGTTCATCACTTCTGTCCCACCCAACTCCCCCGTTAGTCTTCCTTGGATAAATATTGCACAAAGGACAAAGATGAAAAAATTGCCTAAATACACAGACCGGGAGGGAGCTGGCAGAGAATTTTTAGTGCTTCACTCCCCAGAAAAATCTCAAAGAGCAGCGCAGAGTTGCAAAGGGGAGTGGGACTGAGCTTTTCCATGCTTTCACAAAGTCTGGGTAGGACAGGCTGTTACAGCCAGAGCACAGCAGTCCGGCCTGGAAGATTTCTTCCCAAACAGCCTGAGCCTCCTTCTATCTTATTTAAATGTTTTGCACCAGATTGAAAGCTCTTTAGAAAGCCCCATATAGGAAACAAAGCATATTTCTGCTCTCTAAGCACATACAAGAAGTTTTGCAGAGGGATCTCTGAAATCATAAATATGAATTTTCAACTCCACAAGAGTGACTTTTCACATTTATTTTCTTATCTAAGGACTAGCACTTGTGGTAAGAACGTCAGTGCAAGGCAGCACAGAATGGTGTACACCTTCAAGGGCAAGCCTGCATGCATGTATGGGAGGGCTCGTTACTCCAGAAAACTGGCAAGAAAAGCAAAAGTCAAGAAGTTATGGAAGTTAAAAACGCTACGCAGATCCAAAGGGTAACCATCTGCAGGGATGTTGAAGAAATTCTGTGGTTTGAGCACATCAGACATAGATATAGCCTCTTTCTGACGCAAACAGCACTCACTTTCCCATCCCCTAACACCATTAGCAGAGACAACTACCCCGTGGAAAGAACAAGACTCTACTGAAGACCATCATACACGGAGAAAACCCAGCTGTTCTCTCAGCCTACTTGGCAACAGATACCTTTCAGCAAGGAAGAGCTTGCTGTTCTTTATTTGGAACGTGAACCTTTGTACCCACAGAAATTGTACTCTACCTATTTTTAGTTTGAAATAAAAACAAACAACCTTGGATGCACGTAATTCAAGGCTGAAACAGGTAAATGGTCATGGCCAGAAATTCACTTCAGCATATCCTAGCAGTCCGTCTCTGATTCACAGAACTTCCTGAGCATCTTTGGGAACAAAAAAATGAAAGACAAATGTATCAACAAGCAAGGTAATTAAACATTTACTTAACATCAACCGGTTGTATTATATACTGTGGGATGTTGAAAATCAGCAGGAAAATTTAGGTTTTCTTAACCATTTCTCCCTCTCCCTTTATGCACTCATACTTTTGTCAGGACGTTGACTTCTATAATCAAGTTACTTATCTGGCCCGTTCAAGATGAGGAAATCTCTCCTGATTTCAGGCATTTAACAGCTGAAAACTGTTAAAGGCCGCTCAGCAGTAGGGACAACTTCAGCCTATCATTTCAGCTTACTGAACGATTTCAAAGAGCACATCAAACAAAGATTAGCTATCAGGGAACTTCTGTTGTTGTTTTTGTTTGTTGTTGTTTTTTTTTTTTTTTCTGCCAAGCTGCACTAGTTAGAGCAGAAGGAAGTGCCAGCAATGGACTGCATGGAAGCAGAAATGTTAATCTCTCCGTATCTTTCAGAAGACATCATTATCTTTTTAAAACATCCAAAATCACTTCGTCTATGTCCACATTGCAAACGGAGGTACATTTCTCAAATACATAAACTGGCCCAGGGTGGGGGGGAAGCGTGAAGACTGGATTCACCCTGATTTAGCTACATAAGGTAAACTCCAATTCTCGGGCTCTGCACAGTATAATTCAAGTAAAACCCTCTCACCTTGAAACCGTTAGTTTTTACATCATAATGCCTCTGTAAAGTTAACTATTTCAAACTTTACAAGACATTTGAAACATGTTTTAATAAAGTGCTCTGTGCTACAGAGCTGGATAAACAGGCATCAATAGCAATTTTCCCCAGGGAGGGAGATAAATAATTTTTACCACCTTGATAATGCACAGAAAAACAAGTACTTATTATTTAGTATTCACTAGACAGTATTTATCATTATTTAGTATTTACTAGATAGAACTTTCACCCTCCAGAATTCTAACCCTGGCTCCCTACAGGGAGGCCTGAGGGAGACAGAAGTCAGCTATTTGACAGTGAAGCCCTGCACAGTAAGAGGCAGGACAAGGAGTCCTTATAGAAGTTAAGGGTTTAAACACTGAAAAACATTGCAGAAAATAGAAGCCCAGGTCCCAGAATCAACTCCCATCCTTGTGTGGTTCTGAACACCAACCTCATTTTCTCTTCATTTGAAAAGTTCCTACCCTGAGACTCCAGCTGAAAATATTTAAGCTTTTCCAGCCCTATATTCTGATTCCTTACTCAAGATAAAAATTATCGGTCGAAGTGAGAAAGAAACAGAGACCTGTGCCCCTGTGGCCCACACCTTGGACAAGGAAGAATGCCAGCAAGGCAATTTGAACTTGGGTCCCTCAAAGGCGACCCGAGGAGAACAGCTCAGCCTGTGCGACCTCTGAGCACAGAGGAATCTTTTGCTGGGGGTGGTGGTGGGGAACAAATGTAAAAAGGTCTCGATGTCATTCTGATACAGAATATATAATTTGAAAATGTTTAATGGGATCATAATGTGTCCTGCCAACATCTACCCAGTGCTTTTTGCTCCAACATCCTTCTAGATAGGACACAGATGCTGCACTGACTCTGAGAAGTCTATTTACTGAATTAGTAATTACCACATCCTACAGCACCTGAGTTTTCCTTGGAGGCCTCCCAGCCAAGCACTGACCATACCCCGCATTGCTTAGCTAGTGAAATCTGACATGTTCTTGGCCAGCAGCGTAGCAGCGTTGGCTGCGTGTCTAGAAATATTCAACCTGCAAAGAAATCAGAGCCAGAAAAGATTTCTAAATAATTTGGCAATTCCACCTCACCCGTTACTGGTTCTTTCTCATGTTCCTATTACGCAAAGAGAAACTACACCCAACTGGTTCGGTTATTTCTGTGTGGCAGCTGCATGGGCAGGGGAGAAAATTCAGCCTGCTGAACACAGAGCACCGCTGCAAACCTCAGCTGTTAACACATACAGCTCTGCAGAGGCTCCCGTATCACATATCCAATTTTCAAGCTGCTCTCTGTAGAAAACAAGAGTACTTAACTGGCAGAAGACAAAAAAATATGCAAAAGAAATAAAATTATAATAAAACAGAAGAAAGCCCCCACCCCTGAGGAGCAGCTCAGCAGTGAATGAAAGGGATCGCAAGCTGTTTTACATGCTTTTGTTGTCTTCCTTCACTCCGTTGTCATTGGCTGTTTCGTTGTTTGCAAGGCTGAAACAGAGGGGAAAAAGCTGCATGTCAAGTATTGAAATCTGCCTTTGAAGGTCCCTTTTTCAGATGGAAAAAGGAGCTTCAGACAGAGCTTCGGAACCCCACTTCGACCTTCAAAGTTTGACTAATCCTTTGTCAGAGTGGCATTTGCCACTTAAGGCATAAATCCCTTTTAACACTCAGATCAGGAGCCTGTTTTCATACCTCCTCTTAAAAGCATATCCACAGCAGACTTTCATTCATGGTAAAAGTGTGGGAAGGGGTTGTTTTGTTTGTGCTTTTATTTGCCTGCTAGCAGGCTAGGAATTCAGTTCAGTGTTCTGGTGAAAGACACAAAACCTGTAAATCCGCAGCAAACACGCCTGTGCTTCTCCAGGACCCAGAGAGCACTTTGGGTCACAGAATACATGCACTGGTGTGAAGGCAAGTCTGGTTGCAGTCACTACCCACTGAAGACTTGTCATTAAATTTGGGTGTTAAAATCCTAGCTGGCACATGAGCAGTTCTGGTACAAAATCTACACCTGTGACATTTCTAGTATCTCACCCAGCCATCCAACTGCGGAATCCACGCATTCACACATAATATAAATAAGAACACGAGTGATCTTATTTGCAAGGCTCCTTACGCTAGAGGTAGGTGAATAACTTTTATGTCACAAAGGGAGGACTTCAACAGTTAAAAGCACCAATTATTGAGGTAAAAAGCAAGGCAACCACAGACCCTCTTCACATTTTAAGCACGTCATGGTCAGAAAAAGCACACCCTGTTCCTACCACTACCAAACTGAAATTATGCAAAAAGTGAGGAAGATTTTGAAAAGTCAAGAACAAAAGCAAGGAAGATGTGGTGGATCCCAAAGGATTTCCTTCAGGTCAGGAGTCAAGATGGGAGTTCAGATTTTACAGGAAATTTTTAGTCTGGAACACAGACCATTACCGTATTTTCGGATGGAAACAACAAACCTGAACCTTCACCCACAGCTGAAACCAAACCTGGACTCAATCTCTGATGAAGTTTAAAGTTAAGAAATAGGTGGGCTCAAATCCATTCACTCTTCAGTATGGAAAGATGGAAAGACAAACTGAGCACCACCGTACCCACCATTAGGAAGAGCCATTTGTTCTGTCTGTCTGCCCCACTGCAGCTCCGGGTTGCATTAAGCTTTTCTGCCATCTTCACCTGCAGGTACCCCTCCGTTTAAGGGCTGGTGAAATGAATAGCTAAACATCTCTCAACTGAAAACACTAAAGCTGGGAGAAATCCATACCTTTTCGGAGAAGATCCATACAAAATCAGTCTGTGCAGTCCTAAACGTGACGGTGTAACAAGTATGCCCTCTTCCTAAGATACCAACTTTGAAGTGCGATCAGGAAACGCTTTACAGAGTGGACAAGGCCTGTGGTTACAGGTGGCAGCCTTAACGAGCAATAGACTTAATCAGTCTGCACTGGTAACGCCGCTAGCTATTGGAGAATAAGTTTTTCTTCCCCCCACGGCCTTTTTTCTAAGATGAAATTATTTTGCATTCAGTTCAACTCAGTAGGATCTGTACCACCACCTTCAATTTTCAAAAGCTAAAGCAGTAACTGAAGGATTCTGTGTCACCCCCCGTCCCCCCCTTACTGAAAGAACAAACTGACCGCTGATCTTTCACAGCTACTTGGGATCAGAGGGAAGAAAAGGACCAGGACGTCCTGGTGGCTACATGCAAGACAAGTACAAGAATGATGTAAGTATTTGTCCAACACCCCATTGAGCCATTCAAAATTCACCTACTGCAAACAAACCATTCAGTAATGAACGGGGATTTCAAATTTCCCATCTTCCTGCACAGAATATGGGAACTAAAATAATTAAGAGTTAGAGAAAAAGATTTTGAAAAATCTGCACTGGCAGATGGGCAGCTTTGGGAACGTACTCTGTGATTTCCAGAATTCTTACAGTCTTGCCCTAATTCATAGGTCTCATCAACCCTTCACCAAGTTTGTTTTTCCCTGGGTCTCCTCAAACACCACCAATCTAAAAAGAACGTCCTAGCATTCTGGATATATGCATGGATCTCATTTGTTAGTTGTATTTTAATAAGAGTTAGGATTCGTAGGTACTTCCAAAGAATTGGTAATGTTTTGAGATACTGAGCACCAAGGAATTTTACTCCGAATACATAACCAAACTACAAAGAAAATACAGGGTGAATCTTCAACAGATATTTAATGGCAAGTCATTGGTACGGATTTTAGCATTTCTGTCTCATGCTGTGATCCAACACTGCACGAGGACTGCTGCTGCTACTGACCTAGCAGCTGACTGACACCCTCCAATAAGGATGACACACAAAAAATAAACCTTCTTATAGCACACGGCAAGGCAAGATCAAAGCATACCATTTTCAACAAATCAGTACAAGACCCTTTGTAATACAGAGACAGGTAAATAATGTATAGATACATCTGGTGAAGCCCATTTTGTGAAGTTTTAACTCTAGGACAGAATTATACCCATCTTACTTCAATTCTTAGGAAATAAATTCAAAGTTTTCAAGGCATCCTTTAAAAGGGTTTCCAAAAGTAGTTCTCTAACAACCAAATAAATGTTATTAATGACCCTAAGTTTAGGCTTGATCCTTTTTTCTCATTTTTCATATTATGAAAAAATTAAGCTGTCATTTAAAAGGAGGAGTTCTACATAGCTAAAAATAGCAACCTAACACCCCATTAAAATTATTACTAGAACAAGTAACATTTGATACTCTGACAGTGGTTTTCCCAACTACATCTCAGAAATGCCACTGTAGTGTCTGATGTTTCTGAATGGCTGCTCTGTGATTCTGCTTTGTGGCTAATTGGTCTTAGCTGTCTTATTGATGCTGTTTGCTTACTTGTGGTTATAAACTCAGAAGACCGAGACACAGAGAGCAAGTGTTAGGATGTAAGACTATAAACCTCAGAGCCTAACAAGAACAAGTATGGCCAAGGGGATCAGTTCTCCTTAGTCTGTATTCTTTCCATGACAACAGTGAAGTCAGAAGCATTGCAGGATTCAAATACCAGCTTCTGAAGTCCTCCCCCAGCACAAACCTTTTCATTAGAGGTCCTAAAGATCATCCATTAATTGATGACTATAGTCACCTGAAGCCTACGCAGCAGTGCTGCAATTCATTGGTTCTAAATCCCACTGATTTACTGAAGTAACGTCCCACTGAGCTTCATGACAAGTTCTCAGGGCATCTCTTAAGAAAAACGCTGAACGCCCTTTTGTCCATTTATTTTCTGCACTCCCTCTTCCACTCCTTCAGAAGAGAGAATCTCATCAGAAGATGGGTTGAAAAGATATTTGCGTGGGTACAGGCATATGGATATACATGCATCTGTACTGTACCTTACACACACACCGTCCTGGGCTGCTCTCTCAAAGGATGCGCCTTCTTGCTTACCTGGCCATTATGGACCCGTATGAACACTTTCAAACCAGGCTGGTAGGGATGTCTGTAGCTGCACACATGTAAAGCAGAACATAACAAATACATATCGAAGAGCAGTAATACTGCAGGAAGAAGTTAAACTTCATATTGCAAAAAGACAACGCAAAGATAACTTCTTTTAGGGACACACAGGCCTGCCAGCACACGCCGATTTAAATGTGACTGTGTACAGATACACGGACACCTTTTAGGACATGCAAATTGTAAAGACTAAAATGAAAAGCATCTGTGCTTATAGCATCCCTTCACTTTCTTTTCCCCTTTTTGACTTGGAAAATCTGGTTAAATGAGACTGAAACGCTGTCACCTTTGTGTTTCTAAAGCACACAATGAGGTCTGGAAGCAAGACGACTAAACCCACACAAGAAAAAAGAAAAAAGAAACAAGATAAATGTAAGGGCAGAGATTCTCCAAATCATTCAAGCAGGTTTGGTGCTCTGTTGTAACAGCTGTGTCTAATTTAAGGCTTCATGGTAACTTTGGAAACCTCAACCAAAAAGGCTGGACAATTTGTTTTAGTTTAAGCCATCAGGAACATGTTTAATGATCAATGAAATCTAATCTTCCAAGACTTCTTACACAGACAAGAATATTGTGAAGACATCCAGGTATAAAGAAGACATAAATTCTATAAAATAGAGAACTTCATCCAACTGCAGGCCAGAAAGAGAGAATACTAAGGGAAGCTGAGCAAAAAAAATCCTCAGAACAGGTGGATCCTCATGCCACCAAAAATGAGGATGTGCTCCACGATGGGCACTTCGCACCAGGCAGAAAAAAACCCTTTCTAGAAACATTTCACAGTTGTGGTAGTCATCTGGAGAAACTGCAACAAAACTTTAGGCAAATGTAAAACAGGAGGCCTGACTTAGCACAGCCTAGATGGTAAAGTAGTACCGTTTGCAGTATCCTGGCACTTGATTTTAATTCCACAAAGTAGTTGTTCCAACAAGCCATCTCTTACCAAAAACATCACATTTCTCAGTTCTGCACAGACACACAGAAGCAGCAGATCAAAGCAGGACTGCTTTGAACAACCCTGAAGAATGAAGCAGCAAAAGGAAAGGGGACAGCTGAAGCGTTAGTGCTCAGCCTTGAACTTCAGTGACTTGAATCTGTTCCGTGTTGAGTGGCATGGTTTGAAATGAATTAATTAGTTTTCAATTGCACAGGTGTTTATTTACCCACCTCAGCAGAACCTGCACTGTTTGTCTCCTTCAATAGTGGAACAGCAAGTACTGCTGGTGTTGCATGCTGTGGCTTAAGCCTCGTAAGAGAGCTGTATGTTGACCTTTATTTGAAATACTCCAGGTGTTTCATGTTCAAAGAAGCTACATTAACTAAGCAATGGGAATTATCAGGCCTGGAACAGAAGGGATGCTGCAAGGCATCAAGAACTGTAACCAAGAACTGCTGGTGAGCAGTTGAGTGAATATTTTCACTCCAGTGCAGACGGATGAAGCAAGAATTTAGAAGCAAATATGAGAAGTCCCAAAAGGATCAAGAAACAGTAGGATTGAGAAAGTACCTGAAATATGGCAAACGTACTTAGCTGTTTCAAGGACCTAAGCCAGTCTCCACTGAAACAGAGGGAAGCTCTCTGTACACCAGGTTCCCTCAGATCCTCTGCAGTGAGGCACCATTGCCAGCTGACGCAGGCTGTGGACCAGGGGCATTGCTGGTCTGACTGAGCAAAGCCAGCCGAGAGGCGCCCAGCAGGACCCCACACAGGGAGTCGAGAGCCTCAGTAGGGTCTGAATTCTCCCTCCCCAGAACAAAACAATTTACAAGGTATCATTTAGCGTTACAGAGAATCACAACTGAAAATCATTCTATTTCCTTTCAGGGAGTGAATAAAATTCTCAAAGCAACTCATCAATTCCCAGACAGAGGAAAAGCCATCTTAACTTTGCATTTACAAACTGTGCATGATCTGAATGTGAAGAAATGACCACGAATTCTTTTGCCTGTAGCACAGTTAGTTTCCCCCATACAGACATAAATGATGCTCATCAATAGAAATGTGATATTTCTGAATATAAAAAAAACATAAACTGCGCTTACTAGGTCTCCTCTGGTTCCCATTTAATTTCTTTTGTCTAATGTAAACTCACTGGGCTATGACTAACAGCTAACATATAATTTCTAATTGTATGGCATTATGTTATGTTAGTACAAAAACATTATCAGAGCCAAGACAGACAGAAGCATATCGTTCAGTCTTACTGGGAGCAGACAGGAATGGAAAAATACCATCAGCATCAAGTACATTTGTCAAGGAAGCAGATTAAAATTCAGCTCTAATGGGGGAAAAAAAATCTCCCCACATTTCAGTTACCTACTTTTTAAATGATAGAACTGTTATATAAACAAACCAAAATATGTTCACCTTTACAAGGGCTTATGGAAAAATGAGCTGGATGATGTAGGACATTACTATTTACTCTTTGGAAGATGATCTGTATATTTCTACAGAAATGGCCTAAAGCTTTACAGAGATACAAAGCCTGTAGCTACGTGATTAGCTATAGAATCCAACCTTGTTGCAGAATTATGTTCAGATTTACACTTGAAAGAATTATGAGCCTGAGCCTTGCAAAAAAAAAAAAAAAAAGTCTGATTTACACCCTGTAGAGATTTTCCTCCCTAGGGAATAAACCAAAGGAACATAAATCAAGAGTAAGGCCACAAAGAAGTGTACTCCTGAGCCTGCAGACAGTCTGTAACAATAGCTGCGAGAACTGCAAACCTCCTATATCCTCTCAATGCGTTAATCATGGGGTTCAAGACTGACAAGTTAAATGGCAAATGTGATGGACAGCATTAGTTTGGGGTATTTGCACCTGACTGTACGCGATGTTCCTCTGAAAGGGCTCCGGCAGGGCAGCTGGCAGGCAGCTTGTCCCCGCAGCCCACGTGCTGCAGACCAGGTGGTTCCCCCCAAGCTCCGTGGGATGATACCGCACGGGTCTTGCTCCGGTAGCGCAGGGAGAGAGGGATGGAGAGAATGAGGCCTACCAGCAGCCAGGAGCCTGCAGGCAGGGAAGGACAGCGACAAAGCAAGGAACTGGGAGAAAGGCACGGGGGTCCTCAGAGGGAAATCATTTTCCTACATACTTAGGCAGGAGTGCAATGACTGTCGTCATCCAGAATGTCAACAAAATGCTGAAATCAGAGCAAACCTGAAACAGAAGATCTATCCACATGAGAGGGGAAAGAGGAGGTTTTTAATGTCATCCTTGTTATATTACGTTTTAACCCCAATTCCTATTTGTTAATCTGATTCTTCCCTGTTACAAGGACTCTTATTTATCTCTGTCCATGGCAAAGGGCTGTAATTAGGTGATCAAGGTCCCTTCCAACCCGACCCATTCTGTGATTGTCTTAGTTTGCAGTCTAATAAAAGACAGCTTCTGTAGCTCAAAATCTCTTTGTGAAGAGGTCACTTTACGGAAGAGGCAGTGCCAAATCCACCTGAAGGCTCTGGCAAGCTTGCGGACCTGTTCAAGCAACATGCCTAACAGCTGAAATAGTTGAGTATTTAAGGAGCAACACCCAGATAAACTTTCCAAGCTACCCCTCCACTTCCAAATACAGGATGGTGTGGCTTGGAAGGGACCTTAAAGATCATCTAGTTCCAGCCCTTTGCCGTGGGCAGGGACATCTTCAACCAGACCGAGTTACACAAAGCCCCATCCAACCTGGCCTTGAACACCTCCAGGAACAGAGCATCCACAGCTTCTCTGGGAAGCCTGTTCCAGTGCCTCACCACCCTCCAAGCAGACATAAGGAAGAAATTCTTTCATCTAAATCTACCCTCTTTTAAAGCCATTACTCCTTGTCCAATAAAGCCCTTCAATCTCTGTATCTGTCAAAGGTCCTAAAATGGAACCTAGGCATTCCTAGATTTAAAAAGAAATAGAAACATCAAAAAGTAATGCAATATATTATCAAAAACACAGAAACTGCTATACTGCCATTTACTTCAGATTAAAAT
Source organism: Oxyura jamaicensis (assembly GCF_011077185.1). Taxonomy (NCBI): domain Eukaryota; kingdom Metazoa; phylum Chordata; class Aves; order Anseriformes; family Anatidae; genus Oxyura; species Oxyura jamaicensis. The sequence continues at coordinate 2,986,596 of NC_048912.1, forward strand.
TAATGAGAGCTCTCACTGATTGATCAAAAGAAAGCTCAGTCTATTCAGCCTGTAACCCACTTCAAGTCTTGCCTTCTAGAAACACAGGAGCCGGGAAAGCACTGGAAGGAGCAGGGTGTCAGGAATACTGGGTTCGCTTCCAGCTCCCGGGAGAGCCCACTGTAGTGTCTGTAGCTCGCAACACGACCACAAGTCATGTGTACAACTCCATTCTCACATAGTGCATCAGTCCCATTTACTAAGATTGCAGACTCTTCAGGACAGCATCTGTATCTTGCTACGTACTTGTTCAGTGGTTAATACGAGAAAGCTCTCATCTCAGCTGGGGAATTCTGGCATTAGCAGAGTACAAACAGCGGTCTCGTGCTCTCCCTCTACGCAGGCAGAACATCATCCAAAAACCGAACCTATATAATTCTACTTTTATGAAAAGAGATCACGGCTTTCCATGATTTTTCAGCCAGGAACGGCAGCATTCAATCCCAACTAAAAGAACATAAATCCTAAGATTCCATTCAACTGGCCTTTCATGTCCTTGTCACCCGGCATGCACCTGGCAATGCCCAATCAGAATCTTGCAGGGCATTATAACCTTGATCCTATTGACCAGCATCGCTCTGATTTAAATTTCAAACAGCCTGCAATTTTGATTCCTCTTTCCCCCAGCTCTGAAAGCAAACATTATGGATTTTATAGGGAAGGAGGCCCTAGCCACACATTTGATTTGCACAAACTTTGCAGAAGTGAAAAGGCAGTCAATACAAACAGAATTAATTTTAATTAACCTTAATATTCTGATGAAAATGGTGGGGAGTTCTCATGAACAAATGAGTAGAGCCACATACACAAAAATATCTGCTTTGTTAATTACACATGCACATATCCAATAATAAAGTCATGGTTAATTACAGTACTTGTTTGTGAACTTACATGGTTACGAACACACAGGCACCCCTGCAGTCGGTAAGCACGTCCTTTTTTCGGTCAGGCAGTGTAGAAAGCCAGCACTGAGATGCTGATTAGCAGCACTGTCAAAGATCTTCAATTCTCCATCTAATCATCAAGTCTCTGGTGCCTGACTGCTGGGGACAGGAACAGACATTATTATTCCCCAGCCTGGAAACTCCCCTGGAAGAATTGCTCCTGAACCATAAACAGGCTCAACCGCAGCCTCTTGTCAAGAAGTCCAAGCAGCCCAACTCATTCATACAAAACCAGGAGCAACTACTCAAAACTGTGGTTACACTGATGTAAAACCAGTGAAAACAGGCAATCAAGAAACCAGCCTGTGAAATTACTGCGTGTAAATAGAACACAAATATCATCGAGTGGAGATCCCTATTACCCAATTTAAAACTGTTTAGGCAAATTTGCTGAAGATCTTGCCCACAATTTCCTACCGCATGTGATTTAAGAGGAGAACAAGATGACACTACAGAAGAGAGCATCAAAACAGGGCATTTTCCCTGTTTGTTGCTGCAAAAATTTCAAGCCAAACCAGATATCCAAACACAAGCAGATCAGAGGCTCCTCGCTCTTTAAGGAACCAACGCCAAGTCATTCCAACCAATTGCTTTCAAATGTGCCTCCACACCCATGAGAAACACCTTTCCGTGCTGCTTCTAAAGCTTACCTGTGCCCAGGTGAGAGAATCTAAAAAGCAACCTAGCACAGAAAGACTGAAGGAGCCCAGCAGTTGGAAGAAGAAAGCTCTCTTGTAATTGATTTTGGAAATACGCAAGGCCTGATCTGAAAACTCGCTATGAAAAATCTGTGTGTTGTCCGAATTACTGGCCAGGGCTGGGATTTGTTTGCTTCCCAGGAGCAGAATAAAGAAAAAGAAGGAAAAATGCTTTCTTAGCTATCTCCAGCACTCTTGTCCTCCTTACAAGCACAGTGAGCACGTGTTGCACCAAACGGGCATGCAAGACAAAACCAGATATTTAACGTTTGTTCAAGTTAGAAGAAAAATATTGCCATACCAACAGATTCAAAAATAATAGAGTTTTACCCTGAGAAACATGAGATCTGGGACTCCTTCTCTTTGCCTTCACTTTTTTAATCTTCCAGGGTGCTTTAGAGTTACATTCCTACATTTGAGAGCCTGCGGGCTAGGAATTTATTTAAGATACAGCTAAGAATCTCATTAATAACATGAATACAGAAACTGGGGTTTAAAGAAAATATACAGGTAACGCAAAATTTAAAGTCATGACAAGTGGCAACAGCGCGTACAATATCAATATCTGGGTAATGGGCCCAGAATGATTACTGGTTAATGAGCTGAAGCACGCAACAATAATGGAAAAATAATAAAAAAAAAAAAAAAAAAGAAATGTTTCTTTTATAACATGGCTGCTAGGACTTGCAGCAAGCTACTTGGAGTCACATCCTGTTTACTTAAGTGATTAAAATTAGGCCAAACCCCACTATATCACAAGCAGTATTTTTTAAGGAAGCATATGCCTGCTGGTATACTTGATTTGCCACTGTAGAAGCAAGCAGAAAGGGGCCCAAACAGACCATTACTGCAAGTAAAGCAAACGTGATGTGTCTTCATTTTGTACAATTAGCTGCTCTGTACCTGTTTGGCAAGATAACTATGAATAATGCTATTGATATTTATGGCTTCATCAACTCCAATAGCTAGGAGATGAGCTAGGCTGTTAAAAATCTATCAACTGGGCAAGTTGTGTAACAAGTATTTATAACAAACGTGTTATCAATTGCATTTGGAAAAGCTTCAAAACAAGCGTGTGCTGAGCAGACATAACACCCCCACACACGCACCTTCTTGTGATATCCTGCGCACGTTAGGAACATACCTGACATATTTCAAGAACATTTTCATCAGACCTGTACAAACATTGCTGCCCCCTGCCCTCCTCCTTAAAATTATCAACTAATCTTGGAAAGTGTAGGAAATCACACTACCAGAATTCAGGTTTCGTGTATGGTAACTACAAGATGCATATAATTGTGCCTTAAATCATCTCTGCAAAACACAGCTACAAGTAGTCCGACTTTTCTGCAAAAACTTGCAGAAGTCCACAGGCATATATTATGTATACAAATATGGAAAGAACGTTCCAGTCCTTGCAGCGATGTTTCCCTTTATTTTACACCAAAAATAAGGCAAACCTTAATAAATGCATTATGAAAATAAACATCCACCTGGCAGAATCTTCTTAATGGAGGCTGTCTCCTTTTAAACAGATTGAGAGCTTGAGAGTAAAAGAAAAAAGCACAGGGGGACGTACACCAGTGTAAGTTTGGAGTTTAATGAACAAAGCCACTTATTCCCTCTCAAAGGCAGAGGGAAAGGGAGATGAAAGCTCTTGTTTCATTTTATGTGCAAAGCAGAACAGACGTCTCCCATAGACATGCTAATGAAACATTGATTTGCTTGGGTGACGTTTGTTACCACAGGGCTCTCCACCTTGGACTTTCAGGAGAAACAATTCACAATTAATTAACTCCTTTCACAGATTATCTGAAATCTAACCTCTGCTCAACCCCACTTCATGATAATGTTCATTTTGTTACGAATATGCAGATCAATGAACATACATATATGCAGACACGCACATACTTACGGAGATGTATTCCCCATTTTTATATGCATGCAAATGTGTAACGCATGACATCTCATAATGCATCACGTAATCCATGCTTACATTACAGATAATATAAAATATATTTTTTTAATATTTATTTATATTTGTAGCCATGTGATTCCACTGCTGTAAGCATCACACCAAGTTTCCTGCCATCAGCTCACATGGGAGAACTCCCCAAACTCCCAGCGTTTCGGGAGGAGCCCTGACTCCCTCACCCAGCTCCTCCTCACCTCGGGCAGATGCAAACCTACCTCACAGGAGTCCACAAGAACTGCTCCCCGCTGCCCTAACCAACATTTAATGCATTTTCTCAGGCACGGAAAGGAAACCGGCACTCTTATTCTAATTAAAAAAAAAAAACAAACAAACAAAAAAAAAGCAGTTTCTCTTCAAGGGGAATGAAGATGTAAAATAAATATAAAATTAAAAATATAAGTAATACTTCCTGCCCTTCTGAAAAAGTGCCTAATTGTCTTTTCAATTGTAAATACACATAAGCCAAATTGCCTGGCTGTACTGACCCTGCGTGGCAGATGTATGTGAAGCACACCTCCCACATCGCAGGTTCTATCTCACTCGCCCTATGCCCACAAAAGCCTCGTTCCAATATTGCAGCCCCTTGACTCAAGGGGCTTCGATTTCCCTAAGCTGAATTCCAGCACCCAGAGGTTTTTCTCCCAGCTGTGGAAACCCTTTGGTGAAGTCGATACCGACCAAGGGACCAAGCAGAGCAGCAGGCCAGCTTCGCGACTCACTGTTGGACATTCAGGGTGTCAAAGGAAGCAGGTAAGAAAAAATGCTATGTCCTCAACAGCGACTGCCACAAGAGTTAGCTAAAGATTATCTTCCCTTAATAAAAGTCGTGTGGAAATTTAAGGAAAGAAATTATGTAGATTTAAATTTTTACTTAAGTAATATAAACTGGTCTTACAGTGACTTTATAGTTTTCCTTCCAGAAAGCAGACAAGGCTTACAAATGTGACAAATAATTCCAATGGATAATTTAATAATAATAAAAACAAAAAATGTTTTAAAGTAAAATACGGAGAAGATCAAAGGCCTATGAAGCAGTAACACTGCAAATAAAGTTCAATCTGTGATTCTTTAAAGCTTTTAACTTGGAAAATTGAAACAAATCTCCAACTGTACACACACACGCTCCCCCACTCCTTCCTGCCCGAACACCATTAACGTGAATTTCAAGCAGGGCTCACCTTCACTGCAGCTATTATTGACACGGGCTGGGTGATCAATACAGAACGGACTGGAAGCTCATTTTTAGAAATTGATAAAAGTTCAAAACCCAGAGGGGTTAGATGATTTACAGCACAGGTTAAAGCTATGCGCTCTGCTTTGCTTGAAAAAGCAAGGGTTTTCCAGATGCTTCCATCTATTCCACTATTTTATTAATGCCTTTACATTTGAATACGATTTTAGTTTCTTAGAATTCATGGTTAGGTTAGAAATTAATTTCACTGAAAGTTACCATCTATCAAGGAAGCTATGTCTTAGCACAAGATAACCTTCCCTGTCCTACAGGTGCAGAAATCCCAAGGCTGGGCCTTACTGGGATGAGGCCTGCACCGGGACTCATGGCGGCCCTGCCCCCCCCCCCCCCTCCACAGAGACACCACCAAGAGGTGAGAGGGGACGGGGGCCACCAGCCTTCCCCTCTCAGGTCCCATTTCGAGGGGTTCTGGAACTGACGCTGTGACAAGAGGACGGGACAGATCCCGAGACGCGTTTGCTAACTACAACGAAACCTTCAGCTTCGGGCAACGCTGCCAGCCCCGTGCAGCCCAGTGGAATTAAAGACCTCGAGAAATTAAAATGGAGAAAGCTCCAGCGAAGGAGCACAGAGCAAGGACAGGAAGAGCCCTACCCACAAGCAAACAAACTGGGACGTGCCTGTCCCTTTCCAATTCCCTACAACTTCTTACGCACCCTCAGCTCCTTTCTTCAAGGCATCTCTCCTCTTCTTAAGCATCAGCAGAAAGTTAAACACTGCTTTCCTTCCCAGGTCATCACCAACAACCGGCCTCGCTAATGAAGTGCTCTAGCTAAAATAATAAAAGGGCCAGTATAGAGTTCCTGTGAGTGCTGGCTCAGTCCAAACCCTAATATTGATGTTATTATATAAAGTACCACAGAGTATGTAGGGCAACCCCACGTCTGTCACAGCCATTTCTTACTGTATGCTTTTAATTATTTCATTGACACGCTTGGACTTGATAACTGCCTGAATTTTCCTGTCAACACTTTGGTCTTTGGTTTTCTTCATTAAATCACAGTTTCAAACAACTTTTTTTTTTTTTTTCTTCACACCCCCCTCCCCTCCCCAACTTTTTTTTGGCTTCTAATTCTCTGAATGCCCCACACTGTTTTAAATTACATGCTCATTTTGGAATATGCAGGCTATTTATCTAGGAGGCAAATTTCAGAGCCATCTGAAATTAATTTCCAAACCCCAAAGTTCCTGGGTACCAGCTTCCCATCCAGCCCTGGAATTTCCTGATGCTGCTGCGTGGTTCAGGTTTCTCCTCACCTCCAGAGCGCGGCCCCGCCAGCTGCGATGCGCGCTCCCTCCTGCTTCTGGTACTTTCTAACTGACCCTTCCAACAGGGAAGAAAATATCCCCCTTAATTAATTCTTAGATATTATTATAAAGTAGGCTGTATGATTCTTAAAATTGAACCCACATCTTGGCACACAGAAGAGTTTCAAACAGCTGCAGGGTGCACAGCACATATAGCAGCATGAAACTCAGCACAGAAAGCTGCGGTATCTTGTGACACCAGCCGTATTAACAGATGTTAGCTGCCATGTACGCACATCAACGTAATTTCTAGAAGTATTGATTATCCCAAGTGATTTCAAGTGGAGTCTGGACACCCACAGCACCTCTAGACTTATGGCAATGGGCAAAATTTTAGAAGTCTCAAACATTCCAAATACAATCAAAACCTGCTGCCATGGAAAATCTTGAATTTTAGATTGTATACCTGTAAGGGGTCCAATCTGACTGGAGAAATCTGAAATTCCCTATTGTTTTGCTAAATATGTCAAAATAAGTTTCAAATGTAAGAAAGGTTATGGCTCGTTTCAATGGTCAAATTTTTTTTTCCTGGTAAAATTGTTTTTCTCTAAGTTACTTGTTCATGTTAAATCAATTGTGACATTAAGTTTAACATGTTTTTCATTTCAAGATAGACGTTTTTCCAACAAGCCATAATTGGTATTTTGAATGTTTAATAAGATGGTCTCCCTCAAAAGCTTGTAAGACCTTTGGAAATATTTCTGCCTATAATTAGCTGGAGAGCTAAATGTTATTTTGGAAGTGAGGACAGGGAATGCAATGATTTTGCAATATCAGACCAATATTTAAATTTTAATTTTCTGCGACTGAAAACAGTTTTCATGTTTGTAATCAGTCAGAGAAGTTTTCCTATGATCCTAATTACTGCATCATCACTATTTCCTGTGAGAAAATGACTAATCTGCTCCTGAACTTACTTCAGTTCTTTAAAAATAAAAAAATAAAAATAAAAAATACTCTGTTGCTCCTGAACAAGAGGCTTTTATACATCTAAGACTTTAGTATCTCTTACATAACTCCCAGAAGACATCTGATCATAGACGACAGCTGCAATCAATCACGCTGCAAATAAGATACTTATCAGAAATCTCACGCTAGCTGTTTGATCCACACCTGCCAATGGAAATGCATGGAATGAACAGCTTCATTTACCTTCTGGTGCCCATCCCCACATACACCTTGCTGCCCCAAATCGTGCTGGCTCTAGAAACGGTGGCTGTCTGAGGTGAACAGCAGCTACCTGGAAACTCCCAGTCTCAGGCTCCTCCGGGAAAGGAGTGGCAACACGGTCGTTATGGACGAGAGCAGTAGCAGAGAGGAGAGCAAGCTCAACTATAAGTTTCAAAAGAGGGCGGGTTAAAGGAAACACCTATTGCTGGTGTTTCCTCAAAGACACAGTATTTAGTTGAGTTATACTACTATATACTTTTTTAAAAAATAAAGTCTGAAGCAGCGATGTTCAGACTGCACTCCTTTTCATCTCAGCTCTGTAAGGATTTCTGTCTGTGAATGTTTCCCCGTATAAGAGGCAGAGTTCAAACCCAACAACATCACACTGGCAAAAGCTGTTAGGACGCTGAGAAGTTTGCAGCTGATCTAACAGACAGGTATTCCAGCTCAGAATTCAGTCCGTGCTCTCTGCAAGTCTTCTACAGGACATAAAACCGATTTACTTTCAAGGCAGTATTTTAAATGAAGATTAATTTGACATTTTCAAAAATCAAATTCAAAACCTTGGGTGTGGGTTTTTATGAACCCAAAAAGAAACATGCTCAGGGCAGACCAGTTTAAAAAAATGGCACTGACACCAAAGGCAGCTCCACAAACAGTGTGCGTAAAGCTCAGCTCCTGTGGTTCATGATTTCAAGACCGAGTCCCTCAGACTGCTGAGTGCAGTAATGTTGCAAGACCCACAGCAGCTCTGCTTTGCCACCAGGACGCTGAAAACAACGATGCTGAAAGAAGTACTGGAAGGAGAAATGCCTTTCACTCTCTCTTAACTTGTTCCCATCACACTTACTCAAAGTGAAATTTTGCCTCCCCAGCTGCATACTCAGTTGCTGGAGAAGCTCAGGCACGTACAGGCTGGCTCCTTCACGATGACGTGCTTGTGGTGAACACCGCCTGCCATTTCAAGCATCATCACTATCACTAATAGTGATGATGCATCCACCACTGACACCTGACAAAGGCTTCATAGCCAAAAGATGGGACAGGGTAACAGACACACGGTGCTGACAGATGAGAGAACTTAGAGCAAGCTCACGCTGCTTTGGTGCAAAAGTTAGAGGCCAGGCAGACTTGCATGAATTGGCAAAACAGCAGCAGGCGTGTATGGTTAGGTGTCTAAATCCTACCCTAAAATATCCTGACAAAAAAAAAGGAGGAAAGAAAATTGAAATAAGCCAACATTTTGGTAGCCATCTCCAAGTACTTTGAACAGCTGAAGGTCCTAAATAAAGCCCTGCCCTTTCAGAAGGATTGAAAAGCCACAATTTTAAGAAAAATACACCATTACCTAATAACTGCACATTAAAAGGGGAAAAAAAAACCATGCATCCACCTTCATCTTCAGGTGAACAAAAACATGATTTACATCTCCATGTGTTTTATTTCTTCCAGGTATTTCCGCAGAGGTGTGTTTTGGTTTTTTTTTTCAGGGAGGGGTGAATTCCTAAAACATTACTTTTAACATTTAGCTTCTTTCCATTACCATTTTCATAAACATAGGTTAGAAGCAGGGAAGAGCAAAGGATCTTCAAAAGTTTCTAAAGCCTTTAAGTGCTTACAGTAAAGCCTACCGCAATGGAGAAAACATACTGCCAACTTCCAGGGGTTTTGGTATCAATGATTGCTTCTTTCCTTGACACAGGACTGACCCTAGACGGTCCCAAACAGATCCTGAAAAGGCAAAAGTCCCACCGCTTTAAGTGAAGGATATGCAGCCCATTTAACGAAACATTTAACACCTCAAATACCTCCGTTTTTTTCAAGAAAATTAGGTACATTATAGCACATCGCCAGTAGGTTCTTAAGCCCGTGCCTCTTGGTGCGTGCAGCTGGACCATACAGCACCCACAGCCCGATGCAGAAACAAGCACTCGGCCACGTGCACACACAGTCGATGTGTATGTGCAATCACTGAAAAAAAATCTGCTTTACATCCAGCTCATTTACAAGCCTGATCAGACATCTTTGCAGGACATACCAGCTCATGCCCACCACTGGTTAAAATACCCTCACTGCTTCTGGCTCAGAGCTGGCTTCCAGCCAGCCAGGGCAAAACACAGCTTGGGAAGTTCAGATCTTTCCCTATTTGTTCATTAGAGATACCCTACAGCAATTATTATCTCCTAAAGAAAAAGGTAAAGCTGCCCTGCAGTTTTTTCCTCCCCCTATTACTACTTGAAAAGAGAAAGATTCGGCTGAGGGAAAATAAAACCAAGGGCACCTGTACTCAGGCAGTCACCCCTGTAGGAACAGGCTGCAAAAAACACAGAGCTGACATTACAACGTAACGACTGATTCACAGGACTCCATGTTTCGAGGCTGCGTTTAAGATTTCAACAGAAACTAGATGTTAAACCCGGATTAATGAAGCCGACTGCTCCTTTCCCCCGCAACAAAATCTCTATACAGATAGTTAGAGAGACAAAAACTCTTCCAAAAACTTCTACACCCACCACAAAGCCTGCAGAACAGGCAAACACCTGCAGGGGCAGCCAGAAGTCCATCACTAGTTGACTCCCTGACCCGAGCGTGCAGGAGGAACACCAGGACATCAGCTCGCCTGCTGCTGGCACCTGCGGGACATCTGCAGCACTCAGCCAGGGAGCGGGCAGCAGCCGTCCTGGCGCTGGTGCAGACGGACAGACAGACATCAGCCAGCCACTGCTGCTCCCAGAGTGGGGATGGAGGGGCAAGGAACTCACTCTTAAGACAATTAGGTTCTAGCCTAGATAAAAGGGCAGAGTCACAGATCTCAGCCGTGTGTCTCTGGAGCAGCAGGCACTGGCAGCGAGGCAGAGTGAAGGAGTCGGTATCCGGCCCTCTGTGGCACATGCTCTGCTCCTAGCAGTGTAAGGAACTTGCATCGCTCCCTCAGCGTATCACAAGAACATCTTGAAAAAAATGCCTAATAAATTTCTGATCGCAAATCCTAGCACTGAGATAGAGCTACAAGACAGTAGAAATTAAGAAGCTGCTGAAAGTGTCACCGGTTGGTTGTGGCAGAGCCCAGGATCAAACTGGGATAAAGTGAGTCTCAGTCTCGCATCCACCTCTTGCTATGACAAAAAAGAAATGTCTAAAGTGTTTTCTGAAAAGAAGTCAGTGAATTAAGCTTGTAAATGGGTATGTCCACAAGATGCATACTTTGTTCTTAGCCCTACAGAGGAAGCCACTAGTGTGAAAATACCACTGTGATGGAACACCATCATGCAACTGGCATCACCGCAGGGACATTTCAATTGTTACAGCAAAAATCAGGTTGTTCAAAGCTTTCTCCAGTCTTTGCTTCTCTTCATCTGCATGCTCTCCTTGCCTGGACTTAGAAAAGAAGGCACTTTACACCTCAAATTCTCTTTTCTTTCTCTCTTTCACTTTCTTCCAAGCCACCTCCCCCAAAGCAGCACTTACCACAGTGACAAATGAAGCAATAATAAGGTTAGTCATTTAACTCCTTGCATCCTACTTAAAAATCACCCTAATTACTCTGTAATGGGTCCACAGAGGCAGAAGAGTCTGGGTGAAATCTACCCGGAGGGCACCGGTATAGTTCATCTGTCCATTCTCTAATAGCACTCTAAAGTTCACCCTTATAAACATGTCACCTAGTCTATAATTAAGTGACTGGTCATTAGGTAACATATGTGGTACCTGTGGGTCACATATCAGTCAGCGGGTGATGGATCTTTATCCAATAGCCACGCAGAAGCAGCCCCGTGGCTCTGTCACCCAGCACCACTCCCCACGCACAGCACACTCGCCGAAGACTCGGTGTAGGTGTGGGGCTTTGTTTTAAGTAATAAGCTCTGCTTGGGAAGGGTGAGAAACCGAGGCGAGGAGGGAGTAGATGCAGTATCGGCTTGTCACAGTTCAGTCTTCATCCTAGCAGCACGAATAAAAACTGTATTTATTCCTTCACGTTCCTGCAAGCATAGTGGTGTCTAAAGCATGCTTCATACCTCACTGACAGCTGGATTCCCCCCTCATACTCAACAGAAGGAGAGACTGCTAATTACTGTACTTGTATCAACTTCAGTGACCTCTCTCTTGCTCATAAAAGCAAGTTATGCTTTTTAACCCTTTCAGCTTCCACAGATGTGCATAGCCATGATGGACAGAGGAGAAAGGCATCCGAAAATTAGCCTTGATTTCACCAAGAAACTGGAAGAACCTAGAGATGCACCTAGACAAACCACAAAGCCGTGCTGATCAGGCCATTCAATGCGTACACGTGTACAGAGAAAGACAATTTTGTTTCAACTCCCTTCCCTCATTCATCTGTGCCAAGAGATAAAGGGCTTGATCAGAAGAGATACCGGGATACGAGCAGGACATTCAGCTCGAGCTCAGACTGCACACAACGTATGGTTTCCAGCAGGTTTTGTTACCCCTACAGGACAGAAAAGGACAGGTCATGTGAAGACTTGAAGTTCAGGCTAGAGTCCTACAAACCCCAAGGATCTCTTATAAACATTACAGTTTTACAGTTTAGTTCTCTGAACTTGCAGGAGGAAGAATTTCCTTGAGGAAGGCCCATGTGGCTGATGCCCCATAGATACAAATTTGTTTCAACAGATTTTTTTTCTGGGTACAAGAGGACTGTAATTCTGCAGCAGCCATGCAGACACCATTTTCAAGGAATTCACTTTGGACTTCTGCGTTCTTGGACGCAATAACGCAATGAAGATCTGGACCACACAGATTTCCAGATGGTAAATGCGATTTGAGCTGTGCTTTTCTTGGTAAGTAAATTATAAAGGAAAAAGAAAAAGCAAAGGAATCTCATGCCCACAATGTTTATAATTGCTAGTTATCTCCAAGGAGAGCACCCAAAGCTATGATATTATGGCCAAGAAAACAAGACAAGACCTTGGAACCAGCTTTCTGACCCCAACTGCTGAAATGTGCCCGAACTACCATACAGGTTAACCTCCCACAACATCTCTCCTGCTAACTCACTTCTGTTTGATGTTCGCAGTAACCACTTGGGCCGCCCACAGCTTTGGTAACATGGAAAATGGAAGATTTGGCAAGAGCATTGAACTGACCTGTTAAAGTCCAAGAACAAAATTCCAAGACCAAGAAGAGGCATATCTTCATCAAGAATTAATCTGTTGTATTTAGAGATGTTAGCAGATATAACCGTGCCAAAAAAGATCATTATTTGCAAAGCAAAAGAATGCATTTTGACTCGAATCACATTGAAAAGACAGCAGAGATGCACAAATTTTGCCCCAAAGAGAATTTGATTGCTTGCATGAAACATGGATCAAGTCCACAAGTAATGAAAGGATAGAGAGTGCATTCTTCCATATACTTCACAGAGAAAAAGCCTTCCTTCTCTAGCCAAGATAAAAATTTATATACTGGGACATGCAATCTCTACAGGGATATCCACTACTCGTGTTCTTACTGGACCTCAGTAACTTCCTCACGACAACCAATTCCACCAGTCTCTGCTTTCTTCATACCAACAAAATATTACACAACTTCTGTACTTTCACGTATTTTGTGCATTTTACTAAGAAGGATTATCAGGTTCTCTAATCAAAGGTAAGAGGAGCCAGAGATTGTAGCTTCAAACAGTATCTACAAATGTGAATTGTAATTTCAAAGTAGAGCTTGTGAAATACATGGTTTAAAGGTGCTGCCTAAGAAGGCTTGCATTGAAATTGCTTCTTCCCAGCCTGATGCTCTGTATTATGTCAATATCATACTGAAATACTGTTTCCACACAGCAAAGAAACCTCTTACATTTTGAGCTACCCAGTTAAGAATTCAAACCTCCTTATCTGGGGGTCTTTTACTCTACAAGGCAGCTCTGGGTATAGTATCAATCACACTATGATGGATAGACATCCCATACCAGGGTCATTCGTACCTCCACTGCTTATTGAACTGCAACACCTCATCCTCATTGAATACTGACGGCTGATCTATATGATTCAGGTCCAATCAAAGCAGTGATTTTTCAGTGTTAAGGACTCTTCCAGTTGACATGCTTGCACTGAGATGAGAGGATCAGAACAGAGAACAGGAAAACAGCCCTCAAAGAGGATTAGTCACCCGTTTCTGTGTATTTGCACAACTCTGCACCATAAATGTTGCAGTGACCCCTTGATAAGGAAAAAAAAAAAAAGCCTGTAGTGCAGCCTCCATGTTATTTACTCAAGAACATGTGACTTTATTTGCACACCCAGTTGAAACGTATCATCAGGACAATTCTGCTTCAGGATTTTGACTGGAAATGTGCAGGTGCAGGAGTACAACAACCTAAACTTACCCTTTGGCATGGCCAAATCTAGGTCAAGTTTGAAGAGGACATACAAATGCAGAACAGTTGAGATGATGGGTGAACAGTGACCGAGTGGCAAAGTTGTTTGACAGAGAAAGAACAGGCCCAGCAGACTCCTTCACTGTTCAAGTTGAGGCGGCATTAAGAAGGATTGCTCAATAATCTGTAGAGATAGAAGCCTCCTTGAGAGAAGAGAGAAATTTGGAGAGGAGATTTTTAATCATTCTTTTTCTATATAACTCAGTGGGTGTGTGATACGTAACTGAAGGATTAAACTAATTTCAAGAAATCTTGTATCTAAACAGAAGTGGAGCCAATTCCAAAGAAAAATACATGGATTTGAGATAATTTGCCTTCAGATTTATCCCTAGTTAGATGCATCTATAATAGTGTCTTTTCAAAGTCAATAAGAGAAACCATTATTCAAACTGCAATTATTTCCTGTGCCAGTAAGGCAGTCTAATTGCCTTTTTTTTTTCCTCTCAATCTCTACTATATTCAATGCAGCACATGCTCTTTCCACGTGCCAATTGCCAAATTGCCATGCCCTGAGAAACACCCTAGCTGAATGCACAGGAATGCTGACCCTAAATATCTGTTTAAGCCTGAGCTTGATTTCCTTACATAGCTGGCAAAGCAGCGTGGTAAGATCTGAGATTTTGGCTGACCAGTGAGAACTGGCTTTTGAACTACAACACTTTCATTGTGGTCACAGCTGTTCACACTATTCCACTGAAATGAAAAGAAAAAAATATGAGACTGACATAACGAAAAGCAAATGAAGGAAAATGTTGCCCTCATTTAGTGATCATGGGCAGAAAGACATTGTGACCTGCCTGGAGCTGGACATACAGGGACCGATTCTTTACCGCTTGCATCCTATGTTACTGCTGCCCTGCAAAGGGAATGCGAATCATTACTCTGTGCAAGCTTAGGTGACCACACATAGACAAGGCAAGATATAATACAGCCCTTAGAAATGAGACTTCTGCAACTCATTCCTCATTTAACAGTAGCACACTAGGTGGTCTAGAGCCATAAAAGAGAGGCATAGCTTGTACTCTCATACACAGCAATTGCAGGCTCCAGCCAGTCAACAGTAAAATATTTGTACTTTTAGTTGAACAACACTTCTAAAATATAATACATTTGGTTTCTATGTTCATTAATGTTTAAACTTATTTTAAAATTATTTTGCCTGTTTTGCTTCCATTTATTGGGTCTCAAAATCAAATGCCATCCTGCAGAAAGGGAAAACTTCATTGTTCCCACTTCACAGAACTGAAAAAAACCTATACAGGTCCACAGGGTTGTGAATCCGCCCTTTCTATGAAATGAGTATGACATCCTCACTGAACAGTTGCAAGATTGCATCCATGTGAAGAACTGCCAAGTCCTTTGAGAACCCATAGTCTTCCAGTCTTTCTCAAAACGGATTTGAGTTTCATAATAGAAACCTTATATAAAAGCATGCAGACCACATTTCTGCTTTTTATTTTAAATGTGTACATCTGACACATTAAAGAGCATCCTGATAGGATTTTGATAGGATTTTTTTCCCCAGTTTTCAGTGGTACCAGTCACAGAACCAATCTGAGGGCAGGTGTTTGTTTTGTTTTTATTATTCTGCCGAGCACAGCATTCTCTGCAACCTTCAGTGGAGAGGAACAAGGGAAGAACAGCATCAACTTCCAAGAAAATATCAAAAGCTAATAACCACCCTTCTGAATTTTAATCCATAGCCAACCCAAGAATAGCTCACTTCATGCACTCTTAGCACTTAACATGAGAAAAATTGAGGTACTTAATCACACAATCATCTTAAAGGGGGAACATACTAATATGTTAATACGATTAACACGATTCCTAAATATTCCACTTTACCTCTTAAGGTGGTAGTAAAGACCTGATTTTTTTTTTCAGGAATTAAGGATTGAAAAACAAAATATTTCTCTTGAAAATGCATAATTTTAATCATTTAAGAAGCTTCCTTTTTAACTTGGCCAAGAGATTCAAATCACTCACAAAGAATTCTCAAGAACAGACCCGTACTATAGCCATTTGTACACACGTGCAGGCTTTAGGATCTGGGTAGTGGGGATGGGAAGCTCCATTTGCTGCTGAGGATGGGTGCAGCTGAGCATTCCCTGCTCAGCCCCAAGAAGCCAGGAGCAGCTGGGCACAGACACCCGCACCCACCCTGGCAGCACCAGGCACCTTACCTTACTGCAGTGCCACAGCTGAGGGACTGCACCCCTTCCAGCACTGCACCCATGCAAAGCAAACAGCTTGGCTTACAAACACCTTTAGCACTTCTGGCTCAGCCTGTTGAAAAGCAGTTTTCTCGTCTCTCTTTTCAGTCCTCTTGCTGCATTAAGTCTGCCACTGGTGAAGAAGGTGAGTATATTTATGCAGCAGAAATTGCCAAATTAAAAGGATCACTAAAACACTTCTGGACTTTTGGAAGTCCATTAATACAGAATCAACCCACAATTATTTAATTTTGACAGTAAAGGCTAACACTTTTAAACAATGTTACTGCTTTCACAACTTTCAAAGGGATTGTAGGCTCTACACACCTGACTTCAGGTACATTACAGACAGCTACCCTGCCAAGGTATTGCTATTTTCTTATTCTTTGGATAAAGAATAGGTTGAAAATTTGATTAGCATTAGAGTCTTGCTGAGATAAAAGTTTTGCTACCTTTACTATATTTTGACTTTCTATACTATTTATTTGTGATAAATTACTCTCATCTTTCACAGGCAAAGATGCTGAAAAACACCCAGAGTGCAGCTTGGCACAGGTTACACAGTCATTACCCATCCAGAATAATTTATTTCTTCTGCAAAGAAACGTAAGAACATGGTCCTAAGAAAAATATGCATGGAGAAGAAATATCGTATCACTACCCAAGCAGTTAGAACTACTCTGCAATAACATTCATATCCAAGAAAATGTGAGCACACATCCTTCATTGAAACAGATTGTTCTCAAAGAGACAACGCAACAGTACGAATGGGTCGCAATAATGCATAAGCTAGCAAGATCCAAGCAGTGTGCACATCATATAAATCTCAAATCGTGGGATTATTATTCTATAAATAAGAGCAGATACACACAGATAATCCAGGAGAAAAAAAAAAAAAATCTACACAAATCTACACCTGAGTTTTGTTCTAAATGGATTTCTGTGCGAGCTGTACAAGATCTCCAGTGACCCCAAGCAATGAGAACAGTCTCCTCAAAAAGACAAATTGCGTTAGTCTAGCAAGTAACACCAGCCTGATGAATTAACTTTTTCTTCACTAAGAGATTCTATGTAAATGTGAGTAATCCCTGCACAAATGAGAGAAAGAGGGCAACCTTTCCAACAGCCAGGATGCATAATTATACTCATATTAAAACAGTGCAAATAGAAGTATTTCACATATGAAATATGCATAAAGTTAGGTCAGAGAAGTATAATTATTAGTGATCAGTTTAAGGCCTTGAGAAATACTACAAATCCACCATAAAGGTGGAACAGACAACTGAGAGCAAGGCCTGGAGAAGGACCCTCTGTGATCGCTCCAGTGGGCAGACGCAGTCTACTGCCCCTACAGCCAACATAACCTCCCCATTGTGAGGCCAGGAGACCCCTTTCCTATTACTATGAAACCCTTTAAGGAAAGCCAACAGATGAAAAAATTCCCACACAACTACCTAGCAACAAATGTTGTCAAAGGTTGTGGAGAAACACCGCTTTTTCGCTTATGAGATGCTCAGAATTTAAGACGGAGACCTGAAGGAACCACACAATCCATTTTACACTAGCTTCACCTAATTTCAGTTGCTGTTGCAAGCCCACCAAGGATTTCCAGAAAGGTCTATGAAGTCAGAATATAATTCACCACTCTCAGAGAAGCGGAAGAACTGTCACAAGGCCAGCAGATCGCCATAACCTTGCACAGCTTGCTTTCCCCAAGTCTAGGAGACAGAGCAGCTATGGCCCTGACACCCCTCGGTGCGAGCAGGTGCTGTTTTAAATCTGTAGAAACAGCAGCTTGAGGTAGTTTGCGTAACTGTCTATAACCATACAGTTGCTGCAGGAGAAGCTTTTGCTTCATGGGAGTTTCCTACAGCTTACAGCTGGGTGATGTTCCCCACGTGAAGCAGCTGGATGCAGGCCCCACAGCCAGCCTCATGCCCAAGCTCTCTGCGGCAGGGTCTGTCATACCCACGTGGGCCTGGAGCTGCTGCCAACTGCACACACGTTTCTGTAGGCCGGTGAGCTGCTGCCACTGCTGCAGCTGTTGAGTTGCTCATGCTGCAGTGAGATTCTCCCTAAAGGCATTATTTGGCCTGCAGCAGACGACAAACACTGTCTTAGCCACGTTAAAGTAAGGGTGCTTTGGTGAAGAACGGGCCAAGACGTCAACAATGGGCTCCTGCTACAAACCTGTAATCACCACGCTCCCAGGTGGAGAAGCTGCTTTCAACACAACACAAAGCATCTTCCAGAGGCTCATACGTGCGCGTTACTGCCAGACTGTAAGGATGGAGAAGGAAGAACCCCAGCTCCTTCTGTGGCACGGCAGCAACTCCATCAAGGGATGAACTTCAGGTGGAACTCTGGCAAACAGCACCTTGACTCAAAATAGTTTTTGAGCACTAGAGATGAATGATCATCTCTGAGACTATGCTCAGCACTGCAACGCACACTCCACTGCTAAAAGCAATCAGCTATCACAAGCAAACTGCACACTGTGCTTTGCTCACATTGAGCTGTCTACAGAAAGACCATTGCTCCATTCACAATTCCAGCTAATATGTGAGCTCCATAGCTCTAAAAGGCTTAGAGATGCTAGTAAATACTTTAAGAACTTTAAAAAGACCCTAAAACAGTTAAGCTGCAATAATCTGCTGAAGTGTTTAAGTGGCTTTGGTCACCAATAAACTGCTATTGTAAATTAATCAGGAAGGCTACTTAATTAGGACAGCAGGCTATTCACCAGTTTGTCCCAACAAAGAAAGCCAGTTATGCTCTTTAAAGTTACATCCTTCTGTAATCGCAAAGAAACTAAACCCTTTGTTTAAGCATTCACCAAACACACACAGACAAATCTAACTTGTGTTTAAACATTTTTTTAGTTCTACGTTTTACACAAGCCTTGATCTTACATCCCACATGTTACTTACAAGACTTCCCGGGGTACTTTTGGCAGCACGTGCTGTACACCACCACACCAGCCAGTTCCATCACTGACAAACACCCAGTCCAATTATTTCCTTTAACAAACAATCACAGCAAAAGATTTTTCAACAATTCCTCAAAATTTCAAAAGTTAAAGAAAATAACATATGAAAGAAAGAACAGCTGAAGCTGCTGAGCTAGAACATACTAGATTTTTCTAAAGCTTCTCTTTACATATCAAAAAATACCTTATAAAGCAAAAATTTCAAATTACTTGCTCTTCTACTGTACCAAACCATGGTCTCTGGAGTTATTACTGACACCACAAGAGTCCTTTAAAGTATGTATTGTTCAAATGTAATTGAAATTTCACTTTAATTCAGGCTGATGTTCATATTTATTTTGTTATTTGCTCAAAGCTAGATTACAAGAAAAATCAAGCCAGTGTATCACAGTTCAACTCCTATTTACTCAAAATCTTGCAAAGGAAATGCCCTCTATTACCATCATTTTATAATAAATTGAGTAAGAATTAGGGACTAAATGTAAGCTTGTCACAACACATACAGTCACACGTAGTATTACAAGATCGTGCGAGCAAAACAAAAAATTTCATATTTAGTTGTGTTATTTCATAACTCCATACCTAGTTACTTAAACGCTGTTACCAAGCTCATACATAAAGCTTCAGATGTGATTTGGAACCGGTCTGCACATCCAATACAGAATCCCGGTCCTAATTTTCTGTTACAAATTGGAAGTAGATTTATAACTTACTGGAAATTGATTTACTATGAAAATGTTAGAATAGTTTCAACATGTTAACAAGTGCATTGGGGTTACCTGTGTTCAAAGCACCATCATGAAGAAAAAAAGCATCCAAACCATGTCATTCCTCACCCAACTCATCTGAGTTGGACAAGCCAAATCTTTATTCAAAGGACTAAACAAATACATGAATCAGGCAGTGCTAGCAGAAGTAGCCTTTCTGACACAGAGCATAAGAAATTCAGTCTCACAACAAATATGCAAGCAGAGTTAACAGAAGGGAAGCAGCCATTTGTTGCATCTGCTGAGTTTATCACGTGTACAGACTCCATCAATAGACACACAAACTTTGTGGGTTTGTTTGTTTGTTTTTTGTTTTTTAAAAAAAGAAACTCATTTCTCCTAAGCAGAGAATTAAAATTAACAACCTCAAAAACAGCTTGAGTTGCCAAGCGTCTTGCCTGGCCTAAGTCTGGGATAGAAAAGATTTAACGTGAAAAAAAATCAGGTTGGGAATGACCTTCTGCACTGATTGACTTTAGTGGAATGTAAATGATGGGCAGTAAATCAGGCGACGTGCACGCCGCTCAGTGAATCATACCATTCCCTTCAATCCCATCTAGAGGGAGAGACATAAATCCTCCCAGTTCAAGCCGGGCCATGAGCAGCCCTTTATATTTCCAATTAAAGATGTACTGTCCTTTGCCCAGCATTCAGTTGGGACGGCGCACATTAATATGGTAATCAGCAACCCAGCAGCGGGCCATGGGGGCCTCATTGTCTCTGCCACATTCATCCCCGGGCTTCCTCCCAGCCAGACAGAGGAGGGTTCGGTGTGACAGGCAAATCCCAAGACACGACAGAGAACCCTTCATTAGGCCCGATTTTAATGCCGCGCTGCCAGTAGGCAACATGTTTTGATTATCAGGGCTTTCACACAGCTCCTCCGGGGCTGGAGGCGAGCTACAGACACTTCCCAGCGCCACACAAACCCGTGCGCGGCCCGAAGGCAGGCTGCCGGCTTCAATGCCCATCAATCACCCGGCCGCCATCCCGCGAGTGCTGCGGCTGCGAGGCTCCTTCTTATGGGAACGGCTCCCTCCCTTCCTCCGCAGCGGGATGACAGCGGGTTACAACAGACCACTGACGGCCCCACGGCTGAGAAGCAGGACAGGACACCCAGGACACCAGCTCTGCGCTCACCACCAGCGTCTCTTCAGGCCTGATGAAGGCGACATGAGGCAGGGCGCGGGGCCGGCAGTTTTAGGGCCATCTCGCTGCGGGCAGTGCGTCGCTGCGTGGCCGCGGGGTAACAGAAGCCATTGGGGCCACGAAGGAACCAGGGAGGTGCAGGTAACAGCCACTTTGGTGCGGTGTCTGAGATCACGGAGTGAAAAGGGGTTCCAGCACGTGACGAAGGCCATAAATCTCTTCAGACTTCCACAGGCAACAGCAGAGAAGGTGATTGATGAGACAGATTCAAGTTAATGGACTTGGGATTTCAGGTAATGGAAACGAGGGCTGGGAGGGCACAAGGAGGCCTACCACAAGGTGAGGACAGGTCTAAAAATGTGAGATGAGGAACTGATTTTTCATTTTCCTCCCCTATTTGGGCATCTTTTCTATAGGAAAACAGTTTGGGGAATGACTGACCCCATCCACCCGGACACATAAATGAACTGCAGGATTTGAGAGGGTGACGGTTGTGAGTGGTAGCTGAAAACCCCCAAGTCCTCAGCAAGTCATCTTCTACAAGCATCCCAGTGTCTGAACCACCTCATTACTCCGAGGCAACCAATTCTGCCCAGAACTTTTGTACAGACTGGATGGAAAGAGTAAATAGACCCTGAGATGGGGGGCTGATATGTTTTGAAGCTGACCGTGTTTTCCAGCCCCTCCAAGCTGCACTGCACACAGTTCAACCACAGCTCAGAAACAAATCCCGTGTTGTTTTTAAGACCCGATACTGACAACAGTGGACAAACAGCAGCTACCCGGCAGGGAAGTGGGTACCTCCCTTTGTGATGGAGGTCAGGGTTGTTAACTTCATGCTCAAATCGCCTGGCTGGATCCCACGGATGCCGGTCACTTCTCTAGACAGCAGATCCCAGTGCTGCCCCATGCCGCAGACCAGCAGACACCAGGTGTTGCTAAAGAACCAAGGTTTCTGCTTGCAGCAAGCCTGTAAAACTTGTTTTACCTGTAGAAGGTAAGGCCCACAGCCTTCTTTTTGGGGTTTGACTTTGGAGAGGGATTTACTTTCCCTAAAAGGATGGAGAGAGAAATTCTGGATCCAAAGCGCTCCCTCCCACACTGGCCACCTTACCCCACCCCACTCTCTTCAGCACTCCACAGCTATTTTTAACATCTCATTTCCTCACATTATGGCAATTTACATACTTAAACACATCACATTAGCGTCCAAAATATAAACAAAGTGAGATAATGCACTGTAAAGAGAGCATTAAAAAGCCCTGCAGATACACACACAGGAGCTTTTGGAAATCAGGCAGTTCTTTGAAGCAAAGCAGTTGTCCTGTATCAGTAATAGGAGGATTTCTCAGCAACACTTTACAATAAAGTAGACTTAATGAGAGCTGAGCAGTGGTGTAATTCCTGTGGAATTGCATATTGAAAGCTACATTCATACCCAAGGAGCCCATCAGGACCAGTATTGTTAGCATGAATGCTGAAGGAATTGCAAAATGAATTGCCATTTTATTATCAAGTGCTTCCGATTGGCTCTATCCTGCCATCTGTGTCATTTAGAGAATGTGAAGTAGCAGAGGTCCGAACTTGGGCAACGGAAAGGTGGGTCAAGGGGAAATTTTATGCTGCAGCATCCTCTGCTTCTTTACCAAAGAAGTTCAGCACAACAGCCTTCCCGGTACCCTAAGAGGCAGAAGGGCCAAAGCGGAGAGCAGCTGGCCAGGGCCTAGGTAAGGAGGCTGTATTCCCCTGAGCTGAAGGGGAACACCATTAACAATCAGCCATACAAAACCTGACCGTTGATCCTAGCAAGGCACTGCTCAGAAACAAGGGTCTGGCAGATTATCTGGCTATTTTAAAAATCCTACAGCCTTAAAATTGTACGATTTAAAAACTACAGTACCCCAGAAAAAACAAATGTGCACACATCTCATTTAGCTCTAAAAGAGGGAACAGATCCCAAAGCTGTTTGAGTGATCTAGAGGCCTAAATTACATTAGGCACATCAAGTCACATCGATCAGTTACTAGTATCTAATATCTAGTAAGTGTTAGCTCATTTATCTGCTTCTGAATTGAATAGATACACAAAACAATTTAGGAACAGACTTCTTTAGCTCCCAGCTGTTATCTCCACTTATGGCATTCATTGACAAAAACACATTTTAAATGAAAAATGCCTGTTACATCACCTTGTTCTATAATTGAGGCACTGTCACTCCAGTGAGTTGGATTTGATGCCTCTAGATGAATTCTGATTTTATTTTTTACTTAACTATTCCCTTTGAACCTTCTAGACAAAGGGTTATTGTATTATTCATCTCCTTATATTGGGACTGCCGGTTTTTGGGGTGCTTTGCAAGCAGCAGAGCATACTCCAACTCTTGGCACAGCCCTCATATCACTAATAACCTGGGAACTGCAGACTGCAACAGGTCCTCAAGAGAAACACTGCCCCGTGTATATACAATACAGCAGACCAGAATATCTTTGTTTTCACTTCTTTTCTAGTTATTCCAACAAACTGAAGCTCAGGGATTAAATTTCTTGCTGCAGGTCACACGGTAAATAATGGTAAAGGCGAGAGAAGGAGAAGATAACCATGATATTTAACAGGGTGGACACAACAATGCAAATGGGAATGACTGAAAAGCAGGCCTGTCCTAACAGGTATCCAGGCTGTACTTGCAACGTGTTCAAAGCCATCACTTGGCTCCGTCCTCCCGCAATTCCTCTGTAGCTTGATGCAGACTCAGGATGCGTACCAGACTAACACGGCCCAGCTAATCACAAATGCCATGCAATTGCTCCATACAAGTGTTAGAAGGGGTGCTTATTGCTCTGTTCCATGACAGTCGAATTCTGTGACACAGCAGAAACAAATTTTTCAAAAATTAAATTCTTCAAATTTACAGTACTATAAAAAATGAATGAGTTTAAATATTTCCAGATCTACCAGAAGAATTATTCAAACTAGCTGTATAGGTCTGACTTTTCCATACATCACTCTAAATCAGGAGAGATTTCGCTAGACCTGAACGTAAATAATTTATGATCTACTGGGAAATGCTCTCCACATACCAAAAGCTTAAGAATAGTTCCCTCTCCAGCATGAAGGTCCCAATTCAGCAGAGCAGGCACTTCACATTACAACTGCTCAACTGAAATATCACGTATTGAAGAAAAAAATTAGTCACCTTTAAAAGGCTTGGTTCTAGTTCCAGCAATGGCAATAAATAAGTTTCCTCTAGCACAGGCATTACTCCCAGAACCGTGCCTCCATCCACAAGCTCACCGTCAGCAATACACACAGGAGGAGGTGGTGTCCATCTTCCTCTCAGCTTTATTACAGCTGCGGAGGACTTGATCCTGCAACACTTGCTCACAAGAACACTACAGGCAACAGCAAATCAGGAGAGCGATCAAGCTAGGGCTTAGCCGAAAGGTATTTGCTTGGCAATTGGAGCCAGATTACTACTTCCTTTCAGGTAGGACATTTAGTAACTAATTGAGCATCTTTCCTACAAGAAAATCCTCTATATACAGAGGGAAGAAGAGCTTAACCCTAGTATTTGAACTGCTACTCCTTCTAGCACAGCGGCTCTACCTGCCAGATTGGTTGGACTGTACCTTCGTGGGTCCTAACAAAGCGGCAACGACTGGACAAGACTGGGCACTTCTGATGAAGTCTGTCTGCTCCCCCTTTTTTCTTTCCTCTAAAAGAAGAGAGGGACACGACTATCTTAGATGTTCCACATTTCAAAGATATCTTTTTTTTTCCTTTCATTTGGGGGGTGGAGGGGTGACAGCAAAATCAGACTATTTAAAGAAGCATCTGTGATATTTTAAAAGGCTTTGGATACACTGCCTAGGGGAGTAGAATAAAACATTCAAAGACAGAGCATGGGTTTGTGATCCATCTCAGCTGGGTCGCACTTGCCTGATTGCATGCATCCTTCTTGTAGGGATTTCAAAGGAAACTTCAACACCTGAAACACTGATCCCTTCCTCTGCCTTGGGAGCAGCTTACAAACCACAATTCACATGCGCACAGCTCAAATGAGTCAACAGGAGCCGGGCGAAGGCACAGGTCAGATGCATTTGTGCACTCCCTGAAGTAGCCCAAGGTAGTCTATGCCACTCAGCTTTATTCCATATTACTTCTAAACTGTGTACCCATAAAATGCATGAAAGGAGCCAGGAGATACGTACCCAACACGGTGCCCAAAACACAATGATTACTTTGCTGCACCCCATTCACTATTGAAACGTGCATAAGCAAGTAGCTTAGGGTAGGATCCATCTTATCTAACTTAGGCAAGTAAAATGGGGACACTGACATGCCAATGGATCATCCAGATTCTTTTTATGTTCAGGAGTGAAAAATGGTGTTTCCAGAACACATTTGTTTTTAACCAGAAGAGTAATAATAAACCCTCTTCCAGAAGTGCCTGTTTCACAGTGACTGCTAGCAGCACTCACACAACAGCTCAGAGGTGCAGTCGGTACGTTCAGATGAATCCCACCCTGCAGGCTTGGGCCAGGCCTCATGGGAACAAGCAGGAAAGAGTTTCATTCACCTCGGTCAGCACCCTAACCTACCCGTAACTTCAGGGCTCTCTCAAACACCCAGGCTTCTCCAGCTTAACTCCTCTGGGCAGCATCCCAGCACAATCAAGAGTCAGACATCGGGTTCGGTGCTCTGGACGCAGATATCTCTGCACCCAGCTGGCGTGAGCAGTGTCGCAGTCTCGTGCCACCTCGGTGCTTCTGAAGAAGGCAGCCTGCAATGTTTGACTTTTCTACTATTTAATGCTGTTGTCAGCTCTCACCTATTCAGGTAGTAAGGCCGCTCACTTAAGCACAGTGTTACATATCAGCACTACGAAAAGTTATAGTTTTACTGCCTGTTTGGAACAGCTTTGGGACATCTCTAGGAAATACAACACATTTTCGCTTACATAATCCATAGTTTGAATGCAACTAAATGAGACACAGCATAACATATGCCTGTTTCACTTGGGGAAAAAAAAAAAAAAAACACACTACACTTTTTAGAGCAAGAGAAAATTGATGGTGCCAAAATAGCAGAGAGAAATCCAGCTTAGTATTGAGTAGGCACATTTCTACAGCTATTCAGTGCATGTGCCAGAGATTTAGACACGGGTCCAGTTATAAGTGAGCGCAAACCTTAGCCCTGAACATGCATAATGACCACCTAGAGCCAACTGCCAGCTACATGCTGTCTGCTCCATGCTGCCTGGACACAAACCAGCTGGACAGGGAGGACCTGCTTGGCACGGACCTACTAACGTACCTCCGTGGGGTTCAGCAGCTTCTGATCGGCCATCTCAGACAGCAGTGGACGGTGAAGACACACGGTATTTAACCGTACTTTAGTCCCTTTGGGACAATGGAGCTTGAGTCTTCCTGTTTATCTTCACCACAAGTGGAATTTCATTATTTGAGACTGTCGGATGCCTGTTGTGGAGAATTAGTAACCGATCTGGTGCACATGCTGTATTTGAGTCTGAAAAGTTAATGCTGAGAAGAACTTATGGATTCAGAAAGTTTTAAGGAAGCATCAGTCCACACAGATACTAGGACTGAACCCAGCAATTAGCAGTGTAAGCTATATTCTGCATTAATTATAGTTTAGGGAACCAAATATAACCTATTTTATGGACATAAAAACATGCTTTTTTCCTGTATGAATCAGTATATTTTTCAGTTTTGATTCACCTTTAGCTTCTCTCTGGCCTACATCACTTTGCTGACAAAATCTTTATTATTTAGGGTTTTCCTCTAGAAACAGGACTGCTTTCCTGCATTTGAAATATGGCCAGGGAGCATTCAGCGAAGACCTTTCAAAATAGGGTGTTTTTCAGCTAGAAGGGTGGAGATGGCTCCTTACGAGAGTTTTCATGTTTCCTGAAATGCCTTTTCACCCGCAACATAAATGAGTGATGACCTTCTGTTCTGATCCACAGGTCTGAAGCAGAATGGTCCTGCACATTCTTATAATTTCCGCAGGAACTGGTGTGATGCCAAGTTCATTTCAGCTGCTGAAGGGAACTGCTATACCTCAAGCTCAGCAGCCTTAATAGCCTTGAGCCCATAACATAATAGCATTATTCGGTACGTTAGATGGTGCATAAAATGCACTACACCAATATTTAAACTATCATAGAAGTGATCAACTAAACGAGAATTGGGCCAAACAAAGGAAGCTCAATTTTCAAGTGCCCAAGCATGGCTTGAATCCAGTCAGAGCACAGCAAAAATACATAAAATTCCTGTTAGTTGCATTTGAGAATGAATCTGACTGTGATCCAGTGTCTTCTACTTTAACATTAATGGGGAAAAAAAAATGCAGGTAAACCCAAAATGTAACTTCAAAAGAACAAGCATATGACAATACACACACACACACACACACACACACATTTGTGCTTTTCTTTCAAAAAGCAGAGATATCACCAGAATCAAGATAATGCAGCAATTTATTCTGATTTGACAGAACTGAATTCCGGTGGAGTTCCATAGTTTGTAACAAGCTTTTATTTATCTTCACCGTTAGAGCATTCTCTGCATCCTTAAACCACTGAAAAGCACAGGAGTTATTCTCAACCGTTACAGTTAAGATAGGAATCAAACATCTCCGTATCATGTTCAATCAAAATGCTACCAATTTAGACAGCTGGTTGTTTTGCTCTATTAGCATCTCTGTAACTCTTTTACCTTATCTGCACCGTCACAACAGAGCCATAAAGCCCTTTTACTTATACAGAGCAGATATACTTGTTCCTGCTAGCACTGAAAAACCCACGTGCACATATTAGGCATCTGCTACCAGTCTTTCCGCACCTTTCAAGTGCTCAGAGCAAACCTCTGTGGAAAAAAGGTATTTCATCCTCCAAAATGCTCCAGCGCTATTATTCCAAGTGCTGCACACTCACACGTGCACTTGAAATGCAGGCACTGTTCATACACTTGCAGCTCTTGTTAACAGGGTTAAGGAGACACACGACCCCACAGAGATAACACACACCTCACATCCCGTATGTATTAACATTTACTGATTAAAGATAAAATATCTACCAAGTTCTTCCTAAGAAGGACGCTCATCGGTGTAACATCAAGGTACCTCCCCGAAAAGGGACGATCACGATTAAGGCTCCTCCAACCCGCAGCGATACCTGACCATCAAATGATGTTTGCTTAACATAGCTATGAAAGGTTTGTCCATTTACTTGTCACAAGGCAGGATGGGGAACACCCTTAGAGCGGTCCCATTGTCCTAAGAAGTGATTTCAGTGCTTCTGGCAATGCAGTCTCCATTAAACTACTTCCAACTGGACACATACAAGACCTAAAATTCTCACCTACATGTTACGTTTCTAATACATCAGAAGTGGCCAACACAGTCATGTAGAAAACCACAGACTGGTCACCAGCCCTCCTCTGGGAATTGACTCAGATGGAAAGCAGCACAGATTTAGAACGTTATTTTAAACCCAACGTGAAACTCTGCAAAAGAGCTTCAACCCAGCCAGCTATACACACGTACATCTATTTGACATCTGTGTTAACCTACAGAAGCCAGTTTTGAGAAAACACATGGAATAAAGACATTCAACAAACCCAACAAAGAAATCAAATCAAACGTGGAGATTCCCATCACCAGCATCACCACCAAGCTTTGTGCAAGTAAAGGTGCATGTTTGAAACATGGCACGATGCCTTTCTCCCCAGCTCCGAGCTGAAGAAAACTTCTCCCCTTGGCTGTCAGACAGAGCATGCAGCACAGGGCAGCCCTGCTTGCACACCCCGCATGCAAAAGCCTCGTGAAAGCAGCCCGTGCCCAGCACTGAGCACCACCTCCAACATCATTCTCAACTAAAATCATTTGCCTTCCTCCCTTTTCAGGTGGCTCTGGCACCAAAAGCTACATTGGCAGGTTCAAGCATATCTTCCTTGATGGCCTAAGTCAGTCCATGATGAAGAATTCAAATCTCCAAGTGGAGAAAATAACCCACTGAATTTAAGCTAAGAATATTTGAAGTAGCTCCATTCCGGTTTCCGTATTTGTCTTAGTATGAAGGGCTTCAGCTGTTTGACAGGAAAAAAAAAAGATTCCAAGTACTGTGGAGAATACGACTTCTCTTCAAAAAGTTGGGTCTTTTCCCCCCCTGCACTAATCAATATTTAATAAGTAATATGTTTATTTCATTACTGATGATAAACAGATCGATAAGAGGTTATTGCATGGTACCTTCCCGTTGATATTGTAATCCTGTTCGGTTAATAAGCATTGCTTCTTTGTGGGCCACTGTTTGGACTGACGACAATATTGTGAAGAAGATAAAGCAGGAACTGATGGAAGACACACAAAAAACAGATCAGAAAAGCCTGGATATTACTACACCATGACATTTTCTACCATTTCCAAAACTGCATTTTCATTGAAAATTGTTCTTCCTCCTGCTGCAAGATGTGCTCAAAATGAGAAATACCTGTAACGTTTACAAGACTGTAATACTTCACCACAGCGAAGTATTACTACATTTTCCTCCTTGCTCCACGCGAGCTCTTCCAGCAGCACGCTGCACCCAGCGCTGCCCAGGACCTGTGCCAACGCAATTTGTGCCACGGCAATCCGTTTGGTTCGGACAGAGCCACTCGAGCCCAAGGGAAGTTTTACCCAGCCCAGGCCTGAACGTGGGATCCCTCCCAGCACCACGAGCACCTGACGGGCAGCCTCATCTCCCCTTCACCGGGGCACAGATGGTGCATCAGAGCCTCCTCTCCCCCCGGTCTCCTTTCACAGCCTCCAGTTCCTCTCGAGCAAAATAACCACCAGGTAGAAACACAAAGTGCCACTTCAGTGCCTCTTTAGTTAACCCTTGGCCCTTCTGCAGCTCCTTGGTGGTGCTGAGAAAGCAAACTGCTCGGTCACAGGTGGCCTTGGGCAAGCCCAGGTCACCCAAATCAGCATCCCCATCCTGCCAGCACAGCCTTCCTGCTTGGAGGCGGCCACGGTCCCACAGGAGCAACTGAAGCTCTCCTTTCGGTCCCAGCCAGCCCTCAGCTCAGCTGGGGTTTCCCTCCGTAGCACTCCCTTGAGGCCTGGCAGTGCCTCAGGTGTTGACAACATGGTTGGTTGGTTTCCAGAAGCTTTGGGGGTCTTCACATGGAGGCTTGTGCGCTTCATCAGGCAGGTTTTCGGGGGCCAGCTCTCCCAGACTCCTCCGATAACACCGGCGATGTCCAACTTTGGGGGGCGAGGGCAGCAGCAACGCTTCGGGACACGTGCGTGGCCGCTAAGCCTCGTCACGTCAGAGAGCAGACCGGGACGGCTAGGGCCATGCCCAACACTTCCCAGCGCCTCACAGGCCAGCACTTGCTTCTATTGTTATTCTTATGCTTCTGAAATAAACAGCACGGAAAAAAAACAATGCTAATTGACAACAGCTTACATTGTGACAGCCAAATCCACCGAGCCCGAGATGGGAGCGGAAAGGTTTTAATTATCCGTACTTACAAATTTAAGGACAAGACTAAAAGTAACTAAGTATACCCTGGGCCTATCTGCTAATCCCACAGCTGCTCTCCCAGCACTCCAAAGATGCCAAGTTAATTAACATTAATTATTAACACCCTCACAACCTTTACAGTTAACACTGTAACGTTAGAAACTAAGGAAATTCACTTAAGATACGCTGACTGCATTTTTTGAAGGAGGCAGCCTTAATTTTGCAGGTTTTTGGTTCATAGCTGAAGTTTGTTTTTCCTTGCCTGTTTTTTTCATTAGTTGGTACTACTGGAAGTTAAAATATACTCCAGCTTACAACATTCATTTTACAAGCCTTCCTAAGTAAAGCTTGGGTGTAGAACCTGCAATTAGACTAGAAAATGCACTATAAAAAGAGTTTATTAGCATTTCTAAAGAGGATCGGAACTATCTGAAAGCTTTTTTCCCTGCAACTTTGAGAAGTGAGATTTTACTAAAAATACAACATGGAATAGGGAAATAGTTGGAAAGAGCATGAAAAAAGAAAGGAAACGACAGGAAGACAGAAACATCGTAAATACCTATTAATAAAACCATATACTCCCCGAATCAACACATATTACAACAGATTTGCAAAACTCGTGCCATGAGGAAAAGGTTTCCAAGTTGCCATCTGACCGTGCTTCCTTCCATCCCGCAGGGAACGTGCTCAAGTAGCACGGAGTTTATAAAGGCCACGAATGAGCACCAATACAATTCGGTGACCTCCAGTGTCCTTGTCACCCACGAGTGATATTTATGCATGCGAGGCTAATCTGAAGCCTCTCTCAAACTCACATTCATCATTAGCCCATCAGATGCTGCCTCGACCATATATCTCTACCTGGATGCTTGCTCATCTTTGACTGTTAAACAGGGATAAACCAGAATTTTTATACCGGCACCCCCTCGCTCAGCTATTTGGACCTACCTGACTGCCGGCGCCTTTTGCAGGAGCGCTGAGCAGAACCCTTAGGTGGGACCGCTCCCCTGTACAACGGTACTCAGTGGGCACACTCACAAGCTCAACTCTCAGGTCGGATACATCAGCGCGGGCCCACTCTGCTCAGTGGAAGCACGCCAGATCCCACCAGCTGAGGATCCGGCCAGCCATTTTCAAGGTGCTCCATAAATTAATTACGCTTTATAACAACCTCGCAAGGTTAAGCAGTACAACAGGGGAGTAGGAAAAGCACAAGAACTCCAAGCCGGTGGCACACTAGAAAACCCTACTATGCAAAGGGCAAATATCCAGACAGCTTTTCTTTCTAATTCAGTTCTTCCCCGGACAAACTCTTCTCTATACTCCACAAAGCCAAAAACAGTTGCAACAGCAGGCTGCAGCACTAAGAACTGAATTTGGAAGCGCCGTACCCAGACACGAGTACTGCAGGACCTGAGACCTCCAAGAACAGGCAGAGGTTGTATGGAGTTCGTCCACCTGCTCAGCCCAGCCACCAAGATGTTGCCTTGCCTTGCGTTCCCTGTAACCATCCAAAAAGAGCTATCTTACATACTACAAAGGCAAGGAACTGCAAAAAAATAAGCACTTCAGTTCTGTTCAGATTTGTTTCTGGAGCTTAGCAGTGTAGTGCGCAGCCAGCGGACACCCTCCTGTTTCCCAGGCCGTTACAGAAGCCACTGGACAGACGTTGAGGTCTCACTGGAAGGGCAGTTCCGCACCCTGCATCGACACGGCCCGCATGTTGGTATTCGGTAAACAGCGAAAGACTGATGCAGGGAACAAGTAAAAACAAGCATGGGAAGATGGAAGGTTCAAAAACCTATGAAGACAGTCTTAGGAACAACCAAGTCATCTCCCTGCGTAAGCCAAGAGCAGAAATGCCTTGTGGGGACAGGACAAGGGGCAATGGCCACAAAACAGAGCCCAGGAATTTCCACACCAACATGCGAAAGAACAGTGATGGAGCACTGGGACAGGCTGCCCCAGGAGGCTGTGGAGTCTCCTTCCCTGGAGATGTTCAAGGCCTGTCTGGACACCTACCTGGGCAACCTGCTCTAGGGAAGCTGCTTTGGCAGGGGGGTTGGACCTGGTGATCTCTTGAGGTCCCTCCCAACCCCTACCGTTCTGCAATTCTGAATTCCACCCAGTAGTTCCTGCGGTGACCCGATGTCGCTATGCCAAAGTGTGTCTGGCTGCCCCCTGGGCACTCAGCCCCAGCCCAACTCATCTCCCTGCAGGCAGGGCCGATCATGCCGAGCTGCAGGATTTGCTGTGCTCTCAAAGGATTTCTACAGCCCATGCTGGAAGGGCTGCGGAAGGCTCCTAGCGTTCTCTCCTGCTTTTTGCAGGCCTGCAACCTTGGCCTAAATTGCTCCATTGACACCCATCACTTTGGTCCCTCAAAAAATGCAAACAGCAGCTAATTCAGAGCATCTTTCTAAGGCACAGATCAGAGCCCTGCCTGGCCAAGATGACCGAAGAGCAGCTGGAACAAACTCCACCACCAGAAGAGCTCTTTCACTTCAACCCCTGCGATCCCACAGCTCAGCATGTGGAGCAGGAGCAAGTCTTCAAAGGCAGACCCCGAGCATCAGCTTGACCTTCGGCATCCGGAGCACCCGCGGCCCTTCATCTGAATGAACACAAACATCCCACCAAATTTAAATCACAGCCTTTCAAAGCCACAAGTGTTCGCAGCTACAAAACAAACTCCGGTGCAGCTCCAAGACTCCGCTGTGCCACATGCAGTACGGAAGGTTTCTGGCTGTCGGTCGCAGTGTATAATAGGCCTGATTTATAGTTACCAGCATGGGACTTGATTCGAAAGCTCAATCACCGTGACTTCTCACAGTGGGGTTTGCATGCTGCAACGGGTCTCAAAATTGGAGAGGAATTTACCTCCCGCTGCCGAACATTACATAACAATCAACAGAAAACAAGCGGAGAGCAGCAGGAGGTCCCCATCATTAGCCCGCACAGTCATGTTAATGGAGATGTACACACACTCATCTATCTGCACTTATTATGGAGCTTGCCAGACTGTGGGATTACATGGCAAGAAGGACTAAGATAGGAAGAGACAGGACGCAAAGAGCTTAGAAATACAACTCAGTCCACCGAGGTTTCCATGTTAGTGACGTGCTGGGGTTTGGGAGGGCTGTATCTCGCGTAGCAGAGAAGCCTGGGGGCCTCAGGAGGCACCTGCAACCTCATGCACTGAGAGATGCAGCTTTTCCTCTACAGGAACAGCTTCTGCCAAGGTGATAGTTCCACCTCCAAGGAAGGATGCTGCACATCCACACACTTTTCCAGAACTGCGAACATCCATCAGTACAGCCACACTGCTCTGTCCCCAAACAGTCACAGACTTCAGCACAAATTGGATGCTTCCAGTTAGACAAAAGCCCCCGTAGGTACTTCTGCTGGGTTGGCATACAGAAGAAGCAAAGGAAAAATATGACTATTTTCAAGAGAAATTCAAACCAGAAGAGCTCATTTCAGCCTTTACATTTTGGGATAGTAGTAGCTTGGTTTATGTATGACGCAGTGTCCTCAACATGACAAAAGTACTACAAGGCACAAGTAAATCTCACAAGACTGAGGGATGAAAACCGTTCAGTTTGTGTTTTTGTTGTTCAGAGGTGTTTGAACACACGATGGGACTAACAAAGGTGAACCGAGGCAGCAGCAGGAACCAGCCGCATCACACCTCTCCCTCCAGCCACCACGTTGACTTACGTAAATATTCCCTTTCCCCCACCTCAAGCCAGCAATTTTTCCCTCCACCCCCACCCACCCAGGGTAAAAACAGAAACTTCAGAGCAAAACAGAAACTACAGAGCAAAAAAGAAAAGGTCGAGACCCGCTGAGTCCCTCTGTGGTAACGTGGCATGGAGGAGGCAATCCACTTCCCCGCCCCAGCAGCCCCGCAACGCGAGACTTCTCCTCAACGCTCCACATGTGCTGCCTGCATCGCTGAGTCACGGATCGAACTCGCGTTCTTTCTTTTAACAAAATTTGAAGTGACAGGTTTAAACGATCATTGTATTATAATCAAATCAACTGGCGTGTCATTAGCTTTCTAGAGTGCCATTTTGTTTTCTGATTAATTCTGTGGTTCCTGTAAGAAACCCTCCTTCGTCAGCCACCAGAAACAACCGGTGCATTGACCCCGCTCAGACGCTTTTTGCCCCTGGGTACGTTGCTTCACCCACTCCCACCCCAGAAGTGCTTTACCTGTTTCTCCCCATCAACACGTCGACCCAGAACTATTTGCAAACTACGGGTCGTTCTGTGTTTTTCGAGTAATAGCCCCCTGCAGAACTCAGCCACAAATTGATCTGTTTGCACACAGACCCGGGAGGCATCCATTGCAAGGACAAGACAGACCAGCAACAACCACAGAGCCTTCTGTGTGCTTCTGCGTGGTTTCTAGAGGATCCTTAGTGCAGAGCGAGCTGCCCTACACAGCCATCTCAGCCCCCTTTATCCTGAACACTCCTAACCAGCTCATGGGAGAAACGGTAGCACTGAAGGCTGAAGAACAAGGGACTGACACAAGGAACTGAAAAAGGGGCTACACGCTGCTAGGCTCAACTTCAGTAGTGTTAAGGAGAGCTGTCTGATCAGTGAACGTCCCGTTATTTCTCAGAGTCAGGTCTCCAGCCCCAGCACCACTGTTACAACAGTGCTCTTTTTCTTTTTTTTCCTTCCCCTGGGAGACGTGTAAAGCCACAACAACGGTTAAACTCCCTAATGAATTCTAGCTATTGTGTCAGTGAATCTCCTCCTTGTCCTTACCTTACAGTTAAACTATTTGCACTTTGGGGGCAGGATCAGCCTTTTTGTTTTGTTTCTGAGCAAGCCCACCACGGGAACCGCGGCACGCAATTACAGCTCGGTGGCAAAATAAACTAAGAGATACTGGTGAAGAACTAAGATGTATAAAATACGAGTTTTCAAAATTTAGTTTCATTTCAAGCTAATGGAGAAGAAATCAAACAATTCTGCCTGTGCTCCGTCTTCACAAGCTACCTTTGCCACAGTACAGCTCGGCCCAGAAGCCCGTCTCTAGGCCAGCGAGCCATAACTCCGAACAGCCAAGCTGTGTCAGCACAGGTGAGCTGAGGACCTTCTGCTTCCATTTTGATCATTTCCCCTGGGAGATCATTAGAAGCAACCCACCAAAAATACACAAAGTTAGCTTCTTGCTGTAAGCCAACGCGAGCACACCTTCACTGCCCTACCTCTGCCCTTGCCTCTATGCAGTAATTTAAAAATAAAACTCACCAAGAACTTTCAGGCAAGGACTTGTTTCTTGGCAGAAGGGTGAGAAACCAGTTCCATAGAAGCACAGAAGTGATCTTACACATACTGATACTACCTGCAAACAGTTAAGACCACAGGTATCTCATTTCATCACCACTCTACCACGCTCCATCTTCAACGAAAAATTCTTCATTGGCTCAGCTCACCCAGGTCTGATACGTAGGCAAACGAGCCCACTTTGGCCAGCTGTCATGTTGCATGGTGAACTGAGAGACACGAGCGCCGGAGCAGTCCTCGCCCTTGCTGCTTATTGCTGGGGCAGGGGGGCTGCACCCACAGCAGGGGAGAGCAGGGCCGAGCAAGGAAGAGCTCGTGCCGTCCCCTGCCAGGTGCCCCCAGCATCCCGTGTGTCAGCACCACCTGTTGGCTCCGCCTGCGATTCCTTGCTAGGGATTGCTGCAGCTCCGCTCCAGCGACCCCACGGAGCGGTGTTTGCTGGAGCACGGTGTAATCTTGCTCTCCGTGCAGAACCAGAAATTCAGGAGTCACATCAGAGCTCCACAGTGCAGCGGGAACACCGGCCTTCTGCCACACAAAGCAGCCGCTGTGGGAATCAAGACCCGGGGTTCCGCAAGACAACGCTAACTCCCACATTCACAGCAACAGCAACTTAGAAGAGGACAAGACTCTGCTTTTATCGTACCAGCGGCGTATCCTGGGCAGGATCAGGACATATATCAGTCGGGAAAAAATATTTAAAGTGCCTCTTGCTCTCGCCTTTACCATGTTTTCTTTTGTACAGCTGTGTCAGGCCCCCACGGCTTAAAGCAGCAACGTGCATCCTGCCTAGCGCTGCCTCTAGGCCAGGAGCCTGCGTGACACCAAGCAGCCAGAAAGGGGTCGCAAAACACCCAAAGGGGCAGCAAGAGATGGCACATCACAGCAAAGCCTACTCTGGGAGAAACTTTAAACCCCGTGCTTTGCTCCCATGGCGTAACTCCACTACAAACCCAACGATGGTGGAGCCCATCCTGCAGAGCGCTGGGACCCCAGGGGATCCCAGGTGCACTGCGAGAGCCGCTGGGGTTTAACGCTCAACGTTAGCCCTTCGGGGTCCATCCGAAGCACAACGGGAACTATGCTGTACATTCTCGCATGCCACCTACTGGTGCCTCATTTATCCACCGAGTATATTTTATAGGAAGCAACATACAGAAAGCATAGGCGGTGCGTTTGCGAATACCGCCCCAAGTCACTTTGAATGGCCGCAGTGGGAAGGCGCGAGGGGCAGTTCAGCAGGCAGGAGCTCCCTGTCCCCGTCCTGCAGAAGGTGATTAATTACTGCTGAAAACTTCAGCCATGGACCAACACCCGAGTGATGGTGAGAAGCAGCACCAAGGGATGCAGGACAGAAAATGCCGCTCGGCACCACGGCAGATTTCCCATCAGGGGGCAAAACCAGGGACGCGATCCCAGCTGGGAGATGGCTGCGAGCAAATCTCTGCTGCTGCTCTGCAGAGCGCGGCTCGGGCTGCGATCCCACCACCAGCACACACACCTCCGACTGCCTACAAAACTACCGGCGTTACGAGCATTTAATCAGCTGTGCTTTACAGAAGAGAACATGTTGTTTAATCAACTTTTTTTTTTCCTAAAGAAAAAAGTCTTTATTTAGAAGCAGAGCTCTCAGGTTCTGACCTAAGTCTAACCAAAAGGAGGCATGGGGAGGGAGGGGCCGAGGAAAAGTAAAATAAAAATCAATGAATCTACACTAATAAAGGTTATAGGAGTGAAATTTACACTGGATGCAAGTATGATCTTGTAGTCTTTTTATTTTTCTGGCATGCTGCCCCAGCATGATTTACGTCGAGATAACATGATGGAGCCTCCACCATTGAAAGGAATTAAATAAAAATGCAATAAAGGAGTACAAAATCAATCCGCTTACAGTTTTGTTTAATAAAAATTCATGAAGGATGGGTGGGCAGGCCCATAAGAAATACACCAGTTCAATGAGGGGGCTCTATCAAGCCAACAGCCATTAGAGTGTAGCAGCAGGATAGGATTATTGAACATTAGCATGAGTTAGCTGTGTGCCCGTGTTGAATATGCCTCAGTTCCCCCATCATTCC
The DNA here is from genome assembly GCF_011077185.1 of Oxyura jamaicensis. Taxonomy (NCBI): domain Eukaryota; kingdom Metazoa; phylum Chordata; class Aves; order Anseriformes; family Anatidae; genus Oxyura; species Oxyura jamaicensis. The sequence goes on from NC_048912.1 coordinate 3,024,405, forward strand.
AAGCTCTGTCACTGCTGCCAGTCAATAGTGCATCTATCACCTGGAATAATGGCCGAGGAAAGTACAGGAGATGGGGATTTGACCTTGACTGAGAAGCTGATCCATGGGGATTTTCCAACAGGGGAGGGATTTTTTCAGCTGGGGGAAAAAAAATGTATACACACACACACACACACACACACACACACACGGAGTTGACACAGTCTACCCCCAGAAGTCAGGGCTACCTGTGCTTTCCCCAGGCTGAATTCAGCCCTGAGTTGTTGCTGTTCCCAGCTGAGTGACCCTTCTGCCCTCAGGAGTTATTTGCTTTAAAGGTAAATCTTCATTCATTTTCCTAACTATAGGCTGAAGTCTGAATACACCGGCAAACAAATAGCCAGGCAAACAAAGCGGTGCCCTACACCACTGCAAACAAAGAATTCCCAAGCCCAGTTGCCACTCCAGCTTCACAATAGGAGCTGGGAGACGTGGCCTTGCACTCTTCCTCCAGTAGGCACCCTGAATGCTATGGCTTACTGCCATCTCAACACAGAAAGGGGCATTTTGTGGCCACAGGTTACACAGATGAGCATCTGAGAACAGAACAGAGCCAGCCAAATCCACCCTGCCTTTCTCGGTTTTCCACCTAGAGAACAATTGGACTGATAATGGAACAGAGCTAGTTCAATTACTCCCGGAGCAAGCTGCCTTGTTTGAGGAAAACTCATTTGCTCCATCCTAAAATCCACATTCCTTAGTTTGCCTTCCATTATCGCACGGGGTTCAAGTACAGACAAGTCTGAAAAACACACGCGTGCACTGCACGAGCAAAACCAAGCGTGCGGCTCACACATGAAACATTCCCACTGGAAGTGCTCAAAAAATATGTTAAGTATGTGATGTCACCTAGTGGTCAGGACACACAGGGGACCGACGGTTAATTAATGCTAATTCCTCCACTAGATGAAGGCACGCTGAGGCCTCCCAGAACCCCTACCAAACACAGGCTGCTAGAGGTCGGACCGGATCGCTTTCGGTTTACGCACGTGGGACTGGGGAGGCACAGAACAGAACCGGTGGGATGTGAGGCATTTCCTCCACCACCAGGAGCCAGGAACGCTCACGCTGCTGACACCGAGCTCCTTATTCCCTGTGCTTGATCCAAGTCAAAAAAGAAGTTAAATCAAGCCTCTTCAACAACAAGAGCGATGGCATCATGTTGCAAGTCTGCAGACACCCATGAGCAGATAAAAGCACAGAACCCAGTCACCATAAATTATCCCCACGTCTGCCTTGTGCACGGAGCTTCGTTCGGGCTTCGGCAGAGCACAGGGCAATACCTCGGACACACCCCCACTCATGCCAACCAGGCACCGGGTCCCTGGGATCTCGCGATCCACCCACGCCCCTCTGCCAGCTGGGTGAAGGACCGTGCCCGGGGAAGCACCTGAGGTTGCACCTTGTACACACCAGCCTAGAGACAGCTCAGCTTACGTACAGAGCAGTCGCTTTCCAGATTTCTCTGCTCTAAGTACTCACCACCTACAAACAAACAGAAGGCAAAATGCCGAATTAGCCCATTCCTTCCCCACCCCGCTCCTGAGCTTCTCCAAAAAAAGCCCCAGGCCAAGCAGAACGGCCCTGCCAGAGATTTCCTGGTAGGCTCTTTCTCGCTGTTCCAGTACGTTGACTTGAAGGACAATAACCTCCTGCTTGTTTAACAACTTGTCCCTGCTGTGTAATTACACTCCTTTTAATTGGCATGCGGGGTTTAATCATCTCTTGGGACCCAGCTTCCAGCGCTTCTCATTAACTGCCGGCACACGCTCTTGTTCTGAGGACAGGGGGAAGTGCTCCAGCACAGTGCACAGGGGAAGGGTCTCTCCATTTCCAGAATTAAAGACAAGTAGCAGAGCTTACAGCCACGTGTAGCCAGTCCCGCTGTCACACACACTCCTCTGAGTCAGTGAAGTCCCAGCCGTAACACACCCAGCCACCTCTGCATCCCCTGGGAGAGACAACCAGCCCTGCTCGCATCCACGTGAGCTGCTCGAGAGAATTAGAGAAGTGCGAAGGCAGCGGTGGTTGAGGAAGTGCTGCGAGGAATCCACTCGGCAGAAGCACAGAACAGCGCGTGTGCCGGGGCTGTGCTGAGCCTCTTGCACCTGAGGAGCGGCTCCCTGTACGCATAACCTCAGCTCTTCTAACATTTCTTAAAGGCTTGAAAATATGAACCGTTCTCAAAACTGTCAGAAAAAATAAAGGGATATCTAGAACTACGTTAAAGTTTTTTATTCTATGCCTCCTGCTCCACCCTGAGTGAGTACAAGTCGAAGGCTCTGCGATGTCGAGGGCCCAGGAAACAAAGGACTCGCCAGAGGTCAGAAGGGAGCAAGTTTGGAAGCAACCACCAGGAAGCCAGCAACAAAAAGGAGGCCAAGCAGTGGAGGGGCTAAAAGCAGAGCTGACTGTTTCCATACACCAAGCTCCCCACCTTGCCACCCTACAAGCCTGCGAACAGCTACCCCCACAGAGCACCAGGAGGCAGCAACACGTTTCTAGCCCAGCCGGGCCTCCTAGGACGGACCTGTGAAAGACAAAGCATGTTCTGAAGCTACAGGACAACCAGAATGACTGACCGTACTTGCAAACCCCTGTCACACTCTGCTTCTGGCCTGCAGATGTTGGAGACAACCTCTAAGAATTAGATTATAGTTACTGTTATAAAACATTATGAGCCTCGGCTCAACCTTAGTTCCCTCTAGGCTACAGAAGGAAACTTTCCGTAGGTATTCTCGGACTGTCTGCAGAGACCTCAGACTGACAAAGAGACGGGGTTGCAGTTGCTTTTTATGTCAAAGAGCTGATCTTGCTCACAGTTTCCCCGAGGGGGACCTGGGCACGCAGTCATCCTTACACCAGCTTTACACTCAGACTGAACCAGAGAAAAGCTGTAACTTCAGGAGTTTAGGAGTATGAGTTCCCTCCAACAGTTCAAAGGAAGACTGACCACAAACAGGTAACTATTGCCAAGGGGTTGGTTGGTTTTTTTATTGATTTCTTTCCAAACTCAAACCTTATTCCCCTATCTTTTATCAGCGTAAAAAAGGAGAGGGACAATAGATGGAGGGAAGATATTTCCCAACTATATTGCACGGTACAGAAATCATTATCAAAAATCCCCACAAAACCATAAGAATTCCAATGCTTCTTAAACAGAAGTTGCTTTTTCTTAATGCTACCCCCTAAGTATGCATTACTGACTGGATGTTAGCTGTACACCCATCAGAACATGTGTTCCCCATTCCAACTCCACCACGCCACCATGCAAACAACCTGCTGGTGGCACATGCAACTTACCTTTCCTCTTCTCTGCATTAGAGCTTTCCACATTGCAACCCCAGCTAGAGGGGTACCTCGCATCTGTAGTACAACTGGCCGCAACACGCTACTAAGGCGATGCAAACCGCCCTCCAGTAACACAAATAGGGGCAAATCCCAAATAACTACAGCACAGCCACAACTTCCTTGGAAAAGTTTCTGTTTTCCTTCATTGTAGCTAAGGAATCAGAGAATTTGAGCACGAGCTCTGTTTGTAATGTCAGCTACAAGACGTAAGATTTCATGATGTACTCATGGCAGCAAAGTGGGCTGTGCAGAGCTTTAGAAAGCCTCCCCAGAGAGAGCCGCTGTGTTCCAAGCAGTCAGCACACCAGCAGCTCTTCACAGAAGGATGAACCAAGGACACGATACACCGCAGAAAAATGGAAAAGGATATTTGACATCTGGTGAAGAAACAACACTATGTTAAACTTATACTGGCAGGGCCTTGAGATCCAAGTAGTTTTCTATTACTTCTCAGCCACGCTCGGCAGGTTTGTTTGATTTTTCCATCAGAATCCTGCAGCTCAGTTCGCTTTACCAGAGGGGGAAGTTGCTGGGAAAGGGACTGAGAAACAAGAATCTGTCAAAGAGTTGTTTTATTTCCTACAGCACTGGCTGACTGACCAAAATCCTATAAAAAAAAAAAAAAATCAAATTCAGGAAAAAGCCCTGAACGTGTCAAGGCTTTTGGAACAAATGGCACAATAGGTTTTTCCTGTAGCTATAGGCATGTATTTCTTCTTATTTTTTATTTATTTATTTAAGCCCCTGTAACACACCATTTCCCCCAAAGGGCTGCAAAGGTTCAAAGGCTTTGAGAGCACCAATAAATCATGACCACATAAATGTCCTGTAGTGAAGTTTGATTCTTATTTACCCGGGGTCTTTGGGCCAGCGCTCAGTCTGTGTTGGAGAAGGCAGATTTACTTCTCCTGAGATGCCCTCAATTCACAGAGTGCTCATCTTTCAAGCAGCACCACTCCAGGCCTCAGCTGCCAAAACACTTTTAGCTGCAAGTTTCCATCATTTGCTTTATCACACTTCCCTTTCCCCTCCGAGATACTGGTCTAAACGAAGTTATGTTTAGAAATACCTTGCGAGTGGCCAGACAGAGTCAGAGAACCTCTGTAAATCACTGCCGTGTGCAGAAGTTCAGCCTTCAGAAGACTTTCTCTGTACACCGTGCTCAGCTATGATTTCCTTTCTGCAGCAATGCTTATTGCACGGCATAGCAGGAAAGCTCAGCACGCGTACCTGCAGATAGGGAGAGTGGAGTATGAGAAGCAAGGAACATTAAAAACAGCAAAGATTGACTACTTTAGATGAATTGAATGTCCAGTTGCAAAGCCAGCACCCACCTGTGTCCCGCAGGCAGTACGGCAGCATAACAGCCCGCCCCGCAGCCCCCATCCATCCAGCTGCACCAAGAGCACAGCAACCACCAACAGACGTCCCAGCACTTTGATTAATGGCACCACCTGGTACGGGAGCCGTTTCTCTACATTTTTCCCCCATTAGGTTACTTAATCTAGCATGGTGTACTTGTTAATTATTTAATGGCAGTGAATATTTGCAGTATCTCGCGGATTATTCACAGATAGCACAGTTGCAGGTATTCACCAGCAATTTGTGAACAGAGTCCATGTTAGTCTTAAAATTTTAGGAAGTCATTTGGTCAGGAAACAGAACCAATACCAAGTAAACAAGCCACTGACTTGGTAAAACTTCAGTGCCACAGGTGGAACGGCTTTCAAGCACGGACATGGAAAAAATAACAGCAACAAATCATACCAAGCAATTTGGCTATGAAACCCTGAACCTGGTGATGGGAAGCATCACACTTCCATTCGTCACTCATTAAATAGATCCAAGTTTGCCAAACTTATTAATTAAATCACCCGTTTGATTCAGTGGACTGTGACTGGGACATAACTAGAGATAGTTTCAGTTGCGGAGGCAATGCACGTAGAAAATCCCCTCCTCAGAAATGAGCAGCCTTGAACCCTGCAGGAATCCACAGAGCTCTGCGATTTAGGAAAGGCCCATTGTCACTAACAGCTCAGAAACTTGGAGGGGAAATGCTGGCAAAACCCCAACAGCACATCGGAATGAGCTGTAACCCAAAAAGCAGGTGGGCGTAGTAATCTGCAACAAAGACCGCTCTGTCCCTCCCCTTATAAAAAAAAAAAAAAACACAATGCTTGAATGAAGATCTAGCATGCCCCAAATTATATCCATTCATTTAAGTTGCCTTTCCCGTGAGGCTTCTGTGAAGGCAGAAGAGGCAGGCTTAAACCAAATGAATCCTGCACACAGCCACCCAAAAGGGCTGTGAAATGAGGGATCTGCCAAGGATGCAGTGTCCGGCCCAACACATCTGGCCAGGAAGGAGGCTCAGTGACAAAAAGGCTCCAAATATTCGTCCTGGGGCAGTCCTGTCCAAACGGGCAGGAACCAAAACTCAGCATCAGTTTGCTTACAGCGAGAGGAAGGCAGCTCCTAGGGCAGGGCTCTGCAGCACCAGGGCTGGACGAACGGCAGAAATCAGCATAAGGCAACGGGGGGAAGTTTGGCATCTTCCTGTCTCATGCGTGAACAAACCTCCAAGCGCTGGGTTGCTTCTTAGCGCTCACAGTCATACCCAAAACTTTCCCAAGGGCACAACTGACCCAAGGGAACCAGATCGCAGTGCATTTAATAACGTAACTCCACTTTGTATCCTTTCCTGCCTCCCTCTCTAAACTCAAGTTGATCTATGAAAGAGTCACTGACAGTGAAAACAGAAAATGTAAATTCATAGGAAAGAGCACAAAAACAATTCATTAGTTGGAAATTTTCCCAACTCTAACATGAATCAGTGTGGACAAGAAGCTCAATCTATTAAAGACAAAATGAAAACCGTGCAAGCGCTACCTGCCAGCAAAAGGCTTCCCCTCTCAATCCCACTTTCAACTTGCCTCAAGATGAGGGACTCTCCTGGCCACAGGACACGCTCTTTAGCTAAATCATGAAGCCAGGTAAACTTAAGCTACACTGAAACATTTTATCATGAAATAATGCTGAAAAAGTCAACATTACAACATTAGTTTTGCGTAGCAAGAGAACAAGTAAAAGAAAAATTCAAGAAGTAGTAAAATAGCTATCAGCACCACCATGGCCAGAGACAGACAAGCAGGACGCAAAGGCTACGGGGGAAAGTTAAACCTGACAGAATTTGACAGGTTCAGTTGGGTGATTAACGCTCCCAGGAAGGTTTCCTCAGCAGCAGCACAAATTTCAGAATATTTTCACTTAGTTATGCCATGATCCATTTTTGAATACTTAATAAAGGTGAGTAAATGTTTACCCTACAGTCCCACCTCGGAAGTGTTTTTGGCCAGTGCCGTCACCGCGTTACGACACAGCGTTTGCCCCGTGCGCGCTGCATGACGAGTTCATTGGAAGATGAACAAGAGCCCATCGCCCAGTCAGCGACAGCAGAAATCCATCTTGAACATAATGGACAGCTATAATTGTTGTGCACCCTGCTAGACGTACCGAGTGATTGATACAATGCAAAAAGGGGGGGGGGGGGGGGGGGGGGGAATTACGATGATCTATAAAGATCTAGCTGGAACAGAAAAAGAGGAAGAGAATCATTTTTAATGTGATTAATATTGCAGCCGAGAGGGGGAGAAAGGAAAGAGATGGGATTTGTTCCCTGTTATAACACTCTACTCCCATGCAATACTGCTTAGCAGGAAAGCCTTCCAGCTGAGGACTATGAAACAGTTATCACTGTTAGGTGATTAAGTTACTAATTCTTCAGGGAGAAGACATTTAGAGGCCCATATTAAAGGAGAGCGAGGCAAAATTACATTCCGTTTCAATTTAGTTTAGCAATTCTAGTGATTTAGTTAAATGAAAAGCAATTGTTCCAATTAATAGTATTGAATGTTATTCATCAAAAGTGTCAAAACAGCTGTGTTGGTGCATTAGTAACCTATTCTCTTGTCAGAGATATGGATAATTCCCTGGGATCGCACCAGGGAAATGCCAGAGCGAGCAGGAGCCTGCCGAGGGAATCGCAGCCCCGCGGCGTTCATGGCTGGGGGTGCGTGGGGCTACCGAGGCCAGTGGGTACGTGGGGGCTCAGGAAGGCAGGGGATGCTCCTGGGCACACCAGTCTGCCTTCCACCTTCTCCAGCACCACCCCACAAGCATGCTTTGAGACCCTTTGGGCAGGCAGAGCAGGCTCACACTGCTGGGGAGAGCAGAAGGACCACGGCTGCTCCCCTGCCCTCTGTCCCACCCCTTCCTCCCGCTGTCTGACGGAGAAGGGCAGGACGCCCCCCTCCCTGTTTTGCCCAGAGCTGGCACGAGGACAGCTCGGAAGCCGAGCAACCATTTTAATCCACCCTGGATCGGTGGCAGCGTCGGCCGCAGGAGCGTTTCTCATGGAGCTCATCCATCAAAACAGTGATTAAGGAGCTGAGAGGAAAAGTTCGGATGTAACCCCTGAATACAATGGGGTAATAAAACACAATGGTGCTGCTGGCCTGGGAATATGACACTCTGGCACAAGACAGCGCCTTCTATTTTGGGATAAACAGACCCCGGTCTGAACATGGCTGAGGGCATCCTGGAGCTCATTAATCTGTATGGGAATGACAGAGACAGGATAACAGGTCTGATAAGGGTTTCCTCCAGCCTTTTCCTCGCACCATGCAGGCCCCCGCAGCCTCCTCAGCTATCTCCACTCAATAAGGCTTTATACACTTCCTCCCTGGACCCATAATTGCAGCCTCAGTGTGGGCGATACTATCACCTTCCTTTCCTTTCAAATTTCCATAGCCTTTTTTTTAAATGGGAGATTAGAAAATCCTGTCTTTTTTGGACTCTGTTTTCCCCAGCTGCTAAAGAAAAATAAATACATGCTGTCTACCTGAGCTGAAGGACGAGGAAAAACAAGGGCAGTGCAGGCCCAGAAGGCCCCGCTGTGACTTCTGTTGCTCCTCAGCTGGGCGCCTCCCCCAGGACGACGGCTCTGAGTCCCCGGGGACAAACAGCCCCCGTCCCCAGCACGGCGCGGGGCTCCTCCGGGCCACACCGTCGGCCGGGACCTACCACAGCCTGGCATGCCCGACAAGGTTTCTGCTCGTCAGAAAGTTAACGCTGTGCCCCAACAGAACCATGGGGGATGTGCCGGGCCCTAGGCACCTCACAAGTGGAGGAGAGCTCTGCCGCTTGTCCTCACCCCCAATGGTCCCGTCGGGCTGCGCTCCAGCCTTCCTGGAGAGGCAGCGAGTGTTTGTGGTGTGATCTTTGTTGCTTCTCCTTCCCACTCGGATCACTGCCGTGGATTATACCCCAGCAGCTACCCTGCTCTGACACACCGCAACAGCCGGGTACGCGTGCTGAACGTGAGCTAAGGTGAAAAACGCGGAGTACCTACAGCAGCTTCCATCCGAACAGCCTGAAAGCACGCAGGATACATCACCGTAACTTCCTTGCTCTGCGTTTTGTTACGGCCTCGGTGCTTCAGCAACCAGGCTGCCGAAATACACCTCAAAGCCAGAGCGAGGAACCAGAGCCCTGGGTGCCGCTGCGGCACAGGGCGAGGAGCACGTGGCGAGCACAGGCCTGACGTGGGGAGACACGGGAGAACTCCACCGGGAAGCGCAGAGCAGTGCCCAGAAGAGCTGTGCTGAAGCTATCGCGGTTTCACAGCTCGGGCTGTGGGCACAAAGAAGGCTCCAGTTCAGCAACTCCTATTTTCTCATTCCTGCTCGGGATCGTAGGGCTTTAAATGCCCGCAGGACAGAGGTTACTGACAATAAAACTCCACATTTTAACACACCAGAGTTACTGTAAGTGATGTCCCCACTGTGGTGCACATGGCTCTATTGTAGCTGTATTTCAAACATGCCATATAACATTTATTACCAAGAATTAAAGAGCCCTTCATTAATTATTTGTATTACCATAGCACCTAAAGGCATTTATCTCACACAAAGCCCCCGTTCAGCAAACAGAACCAGAGCAGTCTGTTGAAAACTGAGAATTCAGAACCAAAAAAAAAAAAAAAAGAACCATACAGAAATGAAAAGCAAGCAAATAGTGCAGGAAGCAGGAGGCAGTACTCAGCACCCAGAGCACATCCTCTACCCCTGATATCTTGTGCACAGCCCGGGTGAGAAAACTGTGCAGAGATGTGGTGGGGATCGGTGCCTCCACTTGACATTGCTAAGAAGGGGTCAGCGTATCAAAGCAGAGCCTGATGAGGAGCTGCAGAAGAGCAGGAGCAACTTGCAGCTGCTAGGAAAGGAGCTCAGCGTTACCTGGTAAGCGATGGTGCCCTCTCAGGGCACTGACCAGGCACTGACCTCTGCTCCCACAGCTCATGCCCAGCACGGTCAGGGGCAGCCGCTCGCTCTCACATCATCTTGTCTTTTTCCCCATTGCCTGGAAAGCAGAATGTGCCCTAATGTGACAGGCAGCAATTATGCGAAACAGATGTGTGTCGTGAAACATGCTGATCAACAAATAAAGTTGATTCCTCCCACCCACGTACCCGAATAAGAGCAAATACAAACCTGAAAAGCCCCTGTTCTACTTTACGTAGACAGCTTTCCCCACCAGAGAAGGCTCCTTCCTTAAACTGCATCGCACACTTTGCATTACTGTCAGGAGGAGGGTAAGCACAGTAAGAAGGTGCTAAAATGAGGTAAAAGTGAAACATGAACTTCTCATAAAACAGCACATTGGCACATGTGGATTAAAAAAATAATAATAATTTCCCAGCTGAAGTTTTTTGTTTGTTTGTTTCGCAAAGAAACTCTTACTATTTCAAATGTGGGTTTTTCGGTTCGGTTTGTTTGGTTGGTTTCAGAGACAAACAGAGACAAACAGCAAAATAATTTAAAGTGTTTTCTTTAATCAAGCAATTTTGTATCCTCAACCCAAAAGAACTGTTCTGCCAAACCTAAACGTAGGGGAATTTGGATAGGAGAAGAAGGATTTAAAAGAAAAAAAAAAAATAGCTTCCTTTTGAAAGTTATCAGCTAATCTCCTTCTAGATTTCTTAAACCAAGAAAAGGCCAGATGCAGTAATCCATTACAGACATGATATAATTACACTGTAATCATAACAGAACAATATCTGCACATATGCTTTTGTTAAGCGCAGGGCACAGCCTGACAATACTCATTAAGAAACAAATGGAACATTCAACTACAGCTTTCATTTGATCTACAAAGATAAGCCTCAGTATTGTTATTCCAGATTTTGCGTGTGTATGTGCAGGACACAAAAGCATTCTTTCAAAATGTAAACGTGCCTACATACGGCAATTGACCGGTGAAACAGTGTATTTTGCTATTATCATGCTGGAATAACTTTAAAGTCACCCTCTGAGCACAACATTAACGCTGAAAAACAAGGCTCAAACAGCTAGTTAGCTTCCCCCTGGTCATTCTTCCCCATACAGAAAATCTTCTGCTTCCAAATCCAAACGGCACCGTAATTTATAATGACTGAGAAGTGATATCATCACCTACCGGCATTAGAGCTTAAACCTTTTTATGTTTTGTATATGAGGAGTTTCTTCAGCACAACATACTAGTAATTACACCAGGAAAGGGGGGAAGGGGTAAAAAGAAAGAATAATAATAATAATTTTTTTAAAAATCATACAAGCAGCTGATGTTGCTTTTGAACTTACTGAAGGATGTGCTTGGCAGGAAAGCAGTTAAAAAAGAGGCAATGTGAAATTGCATGTGATACAGCACAGTGATGCTACTGCATTATAAATAACGCCGAAGGATGCATTATTTATATGTTTAATATCGGGCTTGCTTATGAAGTTCCTTTCTCCAGTTTGTCTCCGATGGTAATAGGAAGGCAGGATCACACAGTGGAGCTTGGAAGGAGACAGGGGAGCTTGGAAGGCACGACGCTGAAAAACACCGAGCGGTACGCTCTATTGCTTTTCCTCTGTTTAATAAGTGTGTAAGCTGGAAATCTTGAAAGGTTAGGAGCTCAGCTTTCATTCATTTAAACATTCAATAGAAAAAAACTTGGATGTTTATTTGAGCCTTATCCCAAGTCCGTGTCCTTTAACAGCTGCAGAGCTGGCACGGAAACACTCTGAGATTTCTGGCACCTCCACGTCTGATCACTGTTTTAAACCAAAATCGGCGAATGACTCTCTGCCCCGTGGAAGTGTTTAAATTGGCTCCTGCGGCAGGGCCGAGCCTGCAGCCCCACAGAGAGCTCAGCTTTTCACAGTCATTTTCCAGGCCTGTGTCAAACACACTTTGAAAGAATTTTGCAAAGATTCAAGAGAAATACCACTACATTAAAAAAAAACTCCAGCCATTTTTAAACAAGTGCATCCATGAGGGCAAGAGCAACAAAATCTGCTCTCTACCACAAGTCAGAGCACCAGCAGGGACAGCTGGAGCTTTTGCTCCCACCAAACACCCGGCCCTTCAGCACAAGTTACCAAATAGCAAGATGCCTGTACGAGGATTTTATCTACCCCTTGTCCCAGAGTATCACAGCCTTGTGTGCTCTGAACCAGCCACCTTTCACTCGCACCAACAGCTGGCTGAGGAACGGAGAGAGATCCCATCCTTCGCTGCTGCTAGAGGGCAAGCACCTCTTGCTGGGCTTTGGGAGGACAGCAACGTTTGTCTGCACGAAGTAATTCTGATCCATGGGGACGGGAGCTGCTCTCCACAACGAACATGGACCTGCAGAAGTTCACCAGGACCAGCACCGTCTGCTCCAGCCTGTGCCATGCTGGGCCTTTGGGAAGAGATTAAGTTATTCTTTTTTGGTGCTGTTGCTTCAGTCTAGTTTTGCAGCATGAAAGCGAAACAGGCCTGTGCTAGGACCACGGCGTGCTGTGAGCTCATCGCCACGGCTCGCAGGTTTTCCACATCTTGTAGGTGTGGAAGCAAAAAATCCCTTGAAGGCTAGAATGGGGCAATGCCCCATCAGTGTTTTCTCTTTTTTTCCCCACGTGTATTTTATTAAACCATTCGCTCCATTGGAAACCTGGTTTCACAATCCCATGCTCAAAGACTACCCAACTTGCACATTTTCCCTAAAAATATACTAGTTCCACCTCTGATACACCACCTGACAACCAGCCAGTGAAACGGAGCTCAAAAATGAAGGCAGCTGTAAGGAGTGAACTAGGGGAGGGAACTGAGGTTATTCTTTGAGGCTGAAGCTATCAGGAGCTGCTAGGCCCAAGCATTCCTCATGAAACTCCTCAAAGCAGTGCTTACACCCGTCTACCTACCAGTTCTCCTTTGCAGGGTTTTTGCTGCCCCTTCGTTGTTAGTTGATATCAAGCATTTAAGGAAGGGATGCTCTCAGTTTAGAGGGCCATGATAAATGGTTCACAGCCTCTCATTCCCACCAGATACATCACAGCAATGCAGACAGGGACAGTAATTAGCAGCAGCCCATTTACATCGCAGCACACTTTTGTGAACACTGTGCACTGATGGCTAAAACACACCCTTGCCTAAACCCAGCGACATGAGAGATCGTGGGATCATTTCATAGTGCTCTGGGCTTTCCTAGCTGTGCACAGAAGTTGAAAACAGACGAAGCACACCCTCCAGACTCAAAACTGAAAGCAAGTGACTGATGTTCAGCTTGTATTACACTTACAATCTAAGTCAGTGTCATGGATACTCAGTCTGCATTTCCACATGATTGATTCCCTTAGCTTGGCAAGGGCAGACAGTGACTTTTCCACGTACAGTTTCTGGAAGCAGGATGGAGAGCAGAGGCCGACTTTTCCCAAAACGTGAAGCTTGCCAGAAATTCAGTGTTCACCTACAGGTTCTGCTCAACGCACTGCACTTGTGACTGTCCTTGAGATGAGGAACGCCACCTGCTGTAAAAAGCTCCAGTAAAACTGCACGTAGGAACTTCATTTATGCTAAATGGCAATTTCCACAGAAAAGCACCCAGCCAAATTTACCCAGCACCGATGATCCCAGTTCTCCACTTAGCTGTGCAATATCAGGCATAGTTTCAAGTAGGGAAGCCAAAAGAATCCAAAAATTAAAAACCACTTTCCCCATATTCCACTCAGCAGCTGTCACACAGGAAACAAGTGGCGTGATTAATTCTTCCAGTTACATTTCTGATGCAAGAGCACCAGCCTCTCAGATTTGGGTTTTATTGCTGTGCTCTGCCTCCCCAGGCCAATCGTAAGAGTCAAATTTTGACAGATATCATACTGTGAGGCTTTTAAACAGTCAAATATTGCTTTATTATTTAGAATATCATTTTTCAGTTTTGTTTCCAGCTGTATGTAGCACTGAAGTTTGCATTAACGCACCGCATTATATCATCCTTATCAGACAAGTTTCCTAGGTACAGCTGATTCTCCTTTTTGATGTTCTTCAAGAGCTATTAAAAATGCTGACCATAGAATATAGATTTTCATTAATATTTCCTCTTCTTTTGATCTGTTCCTTTGATTTACCTGACTCTACGATCCAAATAATCAGAGGAGTTCCTGTCTTTCATGCAACAAATGTAATGCCAAAACTTAATCAAACCAAGGTTTTTAAAGGGGAAAAAGCAGCACATTTAAAGAGCCTTCCCTCACCCTACCTCACCAGGCGATTTTGAGAAAAAGAGGCCTCGTGAAGATGAACCAACTAAGTACCCAACAACACCAGCATCTTTAGAAGACGTTCTTCCCTTCGTAGGCATGACACACATTTCTGCAAACAGGGAAGCTGCCTAGAAACTTTAGATCAGGAGGGAGACAGGTTTTTTTTTTTTTTCTTTCGGCAGGAGAAGAAAACAAGGTGTTCCTCTATCGTTTTACCCGTGCTGTCTCGTGTTTCAATTCATTTTTCCCCTGCAAGGTTAAGTAGTTGATATGTTCTCAGGACATCCATTCGACTGCATACTTGTTTTTCAGGCCCGCTTTGGCATAAGGCTGCTTTTCTTATTCCTCTTGGTATTGTTCCTATACAGGAAGGCAGGAAAATATGTTTCCAGGCTCCTAATATATGTTTGTTTTCCCTTATTGTTGTTCGCTCTGTTTACACAGTGGCTGTTTTTCTTCATCTTTGATGAAATTTAAACACTAACAGAAGGAGAGAGGTTTCAGGGAGTGGAAAATAAAAAGGCAGACAGAGCAATGATGCATAACACAGACTTGGTTTTCAGCACTGTTTTCTTGCAGAGTCAACCTTGACCCCAAGGTGCCCAAAAACGCTGCAAGTGCAATGCACGCACGTCTGCAGCACAACCAAACGCCTCGTTTTCCAGCTGTTTTTACATTAGTGACTGACAGCAGCAGCGCCAGGGGGCCGGGCTGCCCCAGAACACTGCAGCGTAACCACCCCAGTGCCATTACGTGGCCATCACGGCAGCTTTGGCCAGGGCTGGGCTGGTTTCTTGGGACGGCTGCTCAAGTCTAGCTCTAGTCTGCTCCTCAAACATACGGATGCTCTGCAAGGAATCAGAGCATCCACCACCCTCTTCCCAGAGGCAAATCACTGCCTGGGTCCCTTAGACAGAAGCACCACGCCTGCATGTTGGTGAGAGCAGCCACTGACAAGGGCTTATCTCTACATGAGAGCTGCTGACTGTTTTATGGACTATATACTCAGCTGTCTTTTTTCCCCATTTCCAATACTTACCTCTTGGCACCATGATTTTACCTGCAAATATTGGGGGATATTTAAATAAACCAAAGTATAAAAACGTCTAGGGAGAGGGATATACTCACAGAAATTTCGGTGACCTGTACGAGCAAATATAGGAAGCTTGCAGCTTCTCAGAAGAGGGGCCGCAATCACTTCCAGCTAGGCAATGAACGAGCAACCTTTTCTTGAGAATTTGAGATAAGTATTTATTTCTTAACAGCACAGTTCAGATACACATAAAAGGGAATAAAGTACATAGATTTGAAAGCTCTTTTAATCCTCACAAATGGTTGCCACATCACCCCTTTCAATGAAAGGCTCACAAAGCCTCATCCTTCAAGTAAACACATTTATTTTCCTCTTAGGAAAGGACAACGGGGCCCTTCCCTCCCAGTTCTGCTCAAGGGGAGTGCTGGCACTGTTCATCGTCCCCCCCCCCCCCAGCACTGCCTCAGTGCCACCCCCTGGGTTCTCCTTATAGGACCAGCACATCCCAAAGCAGTCGTTATTTCACTCAGCATCACCCACACCCTTTGCTCTTACACAGAATGACCTCATCTCATCCCAATTCCAACTGTTTTCCACAGTGATATAATTTCCACACCTAACAGCATGCAGTCAGAGCCCGGTTTGAGCACAAATAACCTCCTGCCTAAAACCACAGAAGGGGACCCACGAGGCCAGATGGCTTCACAGGTAACCTGGATGTGCCTTTGTCTGGCACCTTCCTCCTGCTCTTCTTTTCCCTGTATCTAACACAGCCTTGCCTGTCAATACAGGCTTTTTATCTCTCATCAAAAGTGAGCAAGTGTGAACCCACAGGATATTTTGGAGACATCCAGAAAAAACCCTTAACTATCACTAAAACTGTAGGAATCAATGGCCAGCTCTGGAAGACGCAGGAGGAAGCATAAAAGAAAAATACTCCTCTGAGCATACCATTATTGTTAAATATCACCATTCCAAATGTAGGAGATAAATTTTCAAGTGTTACAGCAGGTCTCAGAACCCTATTAATAGAAATTAGAGAGAAGTCTAATAGAAAAAGACAGAGAGGAAGCCATTCTCTCCACTGCTCCCTGGGGAAGGTGAGAAGAGACTGAAAGATGACACTTTATCTCTCCTAATTCCTCTGGGACCCATAATCACAGCATTCATTCAGCAAATAATAATAATAAATATGGTCTGAACTGACTCCAGCTATTTCAGCTTTAATAAATGGGTTGAAATAGTGGCAAATTCAGATACAGAGAGCATCTTTTCAATAAAATCTGATAGGGTTATTAATAACATTAATGGAGTACCGTGCCGTCTCCATTTTGTTAATAGTTGCCTCACTCTCCCCCGGTCCATTCCCCACCCCTGCACAGACACAGAAACACAGACACTTTTCCCTCCAGTGATGACAAATTCAGACTGTCAGCATTCTGCTGGCAATGCATCCCAAGAATTAGTCAAATTTGACATGATTTTATTGTTTTATGGGAACTGCCAACAGGGATTTTTCTGCCTGAAGTACATTTATATCCCAGTTCAAATCAGATCCTGGCTTAGTTCACGGACACAAAGAGGATAAGCCAGGAAACCTGCAGCTCCTCAAGGACAGAAACAAGTTATGACCACGATGGGATCCTTATAGCCTTACTCCAGCTAGTTTTACTCTTTTCAGCTTGTCCCTGACTCCTAGGACAGTTTTACCTTCCAGCTTCCTACGTCAGGTAAAATGTCCTGGTGCACGACCACAGCACTTGGGCTGCTGGTCCAAAAGGAGGCTTAAACACGACTGAAAGCCCTTGCAGGCAGCTTTAAAAGAGCTGAAATCTACCTGCAGAAGAACATGTGCAGGCAGGTAGATCTGCCCAGTTTTACTGTGAAGAGACAGTCTAGAAAGGCTCTTTGTCATCCCCGCCACCTCCCATTTTAAATAGCGTGACCTCGCTTCCATTGTGCTCAATGACAAAACCACCTCTGGTTCCAGCTGTACAGGACCAAAATGTAACCGGGGCCTTTTGGTAATCTGGGATTTACCCCCCCCCCCATGCCCTTTTACATCAGCTTTTAGCAGTACTTTCAAAGTCACATTTTTACAGACCTAATGAGATTAAAAACTGTATTCTTTTCCCTTTGCATTTTATGCTTTCAGCTGTGACTTCCCTAAAATGATTTTGGTTAGTAAACAAGATGGCTTTATGATTAAGGAAAAATGCATAGCATTTTCCGAGTCTCATATTTAGATGCAAGAAAGGAGCACCCAAAGCCAGTGTTTTATATCACAGCACTTCCCTTGCAGGGAGAGACAAAAAAGAAAAGAAGAGAAATAGAATTACAGAGTTGCAGAGAAATGAAATGTTTGAACAGAAAATAATTTCCCTAACTCATAGCCTGTAGGCATAACCTGTCATAACTCGGCATGAATTGAACAGTCAGGGAGTTCAAGTTTTCTGCAGCTTACCATAAACTAATATGCTCCGTCACATCATCCTCAGGAGACAGAAATTTGAAAGAGCCACTGTATTTAGAGCAACAAAAGTAATTCTGTGGTTTAATAGAATTAGAGGGAATCATCAGAAGCCCAAGTGCAGATGGAGACTAGATGGAAGGTGACAAAAAAAATCCCAACCCACACACCACACCAAAGAAGGGGGAGCTAAGTAGTGACTTCTATTTTAAGCTCTTGTAGAGACCGTGGACTTCTCAGTTCAGATCCTACAAGAACTGCGCTGTTTTACATGCACAAACCCAGAAAGACTGACAAATCTGCGCTTGTAACAGGGTGCATCATACCACAAGTCTCACAGTGTGGTGGGCCAGCTTCAGAGGCAAGGTAGAATAGCACCCCACAGCAGGCACTGCTTTGAGAACTGGAGTAACAGTATTAAGAAACACTTGAAGAAAAATGTCTGCATAGAACAAGACAAGCAAGGCTCTCTTCCTACCTTTATGCCTCCAGTGTCCTCCCCTCCCTGATTTTCACAGGCTTACTCAGGTCTGAAACCAATGCACAAAGCATGCTATGGCACAAGTCCTAGCTGCTACTCCACGAACAAGATGCAGCAGAAAAAAGACCACGGTTATCTTACGATAGTGTCCTCCTGGCTGTTCAGGAGCACATATCCACCCCAAAGAGTGGGGATGTCACCAACAGCACAGGACAGCTCACCGTCTGCCTCAGCTCACCTCCAGGTCTGTATCGGGGTTTCAGAGCCAGGCGCTCTTTCTGCTCCCTGCCCCCCCACCCCATACTGTGCAGCAGCCTTCCCAGAGACACAATCCCTTTCCTCCGTGCACAATCCCACACATTTTACTAGGTTCCCTCTTCCAGAAAGGCCACGGCTGCTACCCACCTGACCCAAGCACAAGTCTGGGAGGTGCCTGAAACTCTCAGAGGCTGTGACTTCCACGGGTGCCAGGCCTTGTCACTGCACGAGATACAGCCCGTAACATACAGCAGTACCTCTGGCACACCCAAATGGGTGTTATTTGCGTGGGATGAGGGCTGCTTAGCTCTGAGGTACCCGTAACTCACCAGTGCTTCCATTTCTTGTCTCACCAGGGTATGGTAGTTATTTTCCTCGCTTTTGTGGGAGGTGATGTGTGAGGTACCACCTGGACAAATTGCTCCATTTGTTGAAGGTCAGAAGTCTTAAGTAAACCTGCAGACCACACCCCGACCTTCCAGCGCTCCACCCAGCACCCTGCCACACTTCCTCACTAGAAAGAACATTTCCTCGATAAAGGAAAATATGAAGAACCCAGCTTTCAAAGGAAAGACCAAACAAGCGCAAGCAAAAGAAGCTGCATGCATGCACGCACAGCACAACCCACTCTACAAACAGCCCCACAACTTCAGAGTGGCTTCACCCATTTACCGCTCTGAACAAAGGGACAGCAGCCAGGATGTGACCTGCTCAGCAGCAGGGGCTTCTCCAAAGCACTCCGTCTGACCTCGGTGTAATGAACAGAATTAATATGGCAAAGCCTCTAACACGGCACCACTTCCCAGCAGCGCAGCCACAGCCTCTAATTGATTAGTCCATAAAAATCTGTGCACTAAATTGAAAGGAGCTGCACTAATTCTCTTTTATGTTAAATTTCTGTCTTTCTCCTTTATCGAATCCTTCGTCGAATGTCCCTTCTGCTGCCTATTGTGGGCTTGCTCTGGGCCTGTTTTCCTCTTGCCCAGATTAAGTACCTAATCAAAATCTTGTCTCCCTTAATGGCATAAAATTGAAAGATAGATATTGCACTTTACACAGCTGATTAAACACTAGAATGTGGCTAAATGCTTTACAGGGCTTGTTACATTAACTAACTCTGTCATCTGCCAGCTATCTTATAATTGCATATGCTCATGTTGCCACTGGTGAAGCCAAGGTAAGATTTCTTTTCCCTCCATTACCTCTTTCCACTCTCCCTCCCTTCCACACTGCTCCCTACCAGCTGCCATGCCAGTGATGAGCTCAGAACTTCCCTGTAACAGTCACCTGAAGAAAATCTGTCTGATGCTGTTTGCCTACAATTTCCCCTTCTACATTCAGTAGCCCGTCACTCGTTTGTGACCATTAAGTGTCTGACGGGACAGAATGGGACAGGAAGGGCATGCAGGGATTTTTCCAGAAGGAGGCAGGAACAATCCTGCCCACGCTTGCCCTCTTCACAGCTCTGACGCTAGACATCTTGCTCCAGAAGCCTAAAGAAAGCAAGGATGGAAGAAAAAAAGTGCTTGAACCAGCGTGTATACGAACCTGCATTAGTCTGAAACTCCCGTTGGCTTGTGACAGCATGGTGTAGGGACCCCATGCTGCATGCCTTGGCTTTTTCCTTTCATTGTAGTAATAATGATGCAGATGGACTTTGTGGGAGATTTACAAGTCTATCCCAGCTGATCTGCTTTTCAGAGGAGAGTTGCACCTTCTGCAGATAGAGAGAGATCTCTGAATATGATCTTCAGCTGGGTTGCTTCAAGGAAGAAACAAATCCAAAAAGGCTTTACCAAAAATTCTTTGCAAGAAAGAAAAATGGTAGTGTTTTTTTTGTTAGTTTTGTTTTGTTTTTTAATGTTCTTGGGAATTGTTAAAAAGTGAAACATTAATCAGGACTCATGTTTTGTTTAAAGATACAAGCCAGGTAGCCAAATATTCTGCAGCCAAGATTTGTCTTCTGTGTCATACACAGGCCCAGCAAATTTTAATTTTAGAAACAGATCTGCTCCTTTGCACAAACACAGATATCTCCATACAAATTGCTTTCAAGTAATTGCCAAAACACTCTTCCTTTTAATGGAGAAAATAGACTACACATTACATCCAGACTGTAAAATACAGAAAGCTGGTTCAGCTCATGTGCATTTTTGTCTGACCCCAATCTTTTACAGGGAATCTATTTGTTAAGCAATAAAATAATGTGTCTTGCATTTTTCCTCCTATATTACCCTAAAAATCATTTTTCCTGCTCCAAAATTCCTTCGCAGGAGGTGTTTGGGCTCCTTCTTTCTAACCCTGGATATTATGACACAAAGGCAGGACTCCAGCCAGGCGAGGAGGATCTGCCTGTCCGCTCCAAAGCCAGCGTGCTTCCCTGGGACTGCACTCCCGGCCAAGCAGTAACGCTGTGCCCTACAAATACCCACAGGTCCGATTTTCTTTTTCCCCACGGGATAAGAAGCAGGGGTTTACTGGGTGGGTGGGCCCCTCACTCCAGTTTAAATGGTACCTATATCAAGTTGATCTGAATCAAGCATTACAATTTTAATGGCAATTAATGATCGATTAATTGTTCTCTTATCCCACAAGGGTTCTGTTCCCTCCCATCTTCCATGCCTTGGCTCTGTACAGACACCACACAAATGAGTTCATCGCACCACTGTTCATGTTTTATAAAAGCTTACTAGAGGCTATTATGAAATCTTTACTAAGTGCTTGGTATTAAATATTCATAAAGGCACAATATATATTTTAATAAGACATATTGCAAGATACAAAATTGAACCCTGAACTAAACATTAAGATCACAGGAAAGATTCATCGGGAAGCACAAGACTGGATATCTGCATAGGAAAGGCACCCGCAGCTCTCTCCTAACCCTCCTTTTTCTCTGACTGACAATGTCCCTCTTCTCTGTAGTTTTACAGTTAGTAAAATTCTTTGGTTTTAACTCATAGCAATTCCAACTTACCGTTCGACATTGCAGAGGAAGAGAACAGCTCCCCTTCGTATCAAGAGCAGTTAAGTAATACTAGATAGCAACATGGATTCAACAGGTTTCCAAAAAAAAAAAGTAGTTCTAAATTGACTTGCAGGTAACGGAGGCAGGTGGAAGTTTACCTGGGTATCACACAGCACAAAGACACTCTCGAGGTGGTCATTCAAAGCGGACAATTCTTTGCCAGCAAGTGCTTTCCAAACAGAAAAATGAGTGGCTTTCTGACCTGACGCGTTATTTCCTGCTGCTGAGTTCTGGACAACAAACTGGCACAGATCATCAGCAAGACCAAGCCTGACCATCTCATTTGGCCGGAGCCACGCTCACGCAGCAGTCACACAAGTCAGCCCCCCTGGCAGACCCTGCCAGCAGTGCAGCTCCGCCAGCACGCCGCCCGGCCGAAGCACAGCAGGAGGCACGATGCTCTCACCAGGCCTCCTTATAACCAGCGCCTTCGGTCCCTCACCTCCAGGATCAGACTCACAAACCAGGGTACTAAGTCCTCTTACACGTATCAGTCCCAGTGCTGTGATCCCTGCCAAGCCTGTGTTTTTACGGTGAAGCACATCTCAGGGCCAAGAGATTCCCAGAACGTGCTCTCCAGCAGGAGAGGACCACCTGGAGCAGCACACAAGCAGAAGTGTTATTTCCCAAGGCAGCCCTGATGAGGTGCGAGACATCACCGACGGTGTAAGGAATCCTGGGCACCTGTACTTTGTTTTCTAGTACAGGAATATTTGGAGACACTGTCAGAGTTCTAGGATCACACAAGATCCAAACGACGTTGCTTATCGGTGCTGAAATTCAGCAGTATGCAGAAGGCTGCTCTTGCCTGTAAGGACGTTAAGGACCTCTCAGCTCCAGAGTTAACCGCAGGGCACCCGCAGCAAACAGAGCTGACCCTGCAGCTGGGCACGGGGAGGACGGACAGCAGCAGCCCAGGCTTGGATCAGCTGAAACTGCTGGGGAACAGCATCCTTCAATCAATTTTCTTCCAAAGAGCTTCCAGGCAGTGGGGTGGAGGGCAAACTGAGCACAAATATCACAATAAAGCATCATGAATGAGAAGTCAGGGAAGAAGAAATATATATACGCTTTAAAAATAAAACGAAGCATGATTTCAGGAGCTACAAGTTGTTTTCATCAAAAAAAAAAAAAAAATCACGTTAACTTGTCCGTGATGCTCAGGAATACCTCACCAGCAGGACCTGTACGAACTTTAAGGAGCAGTCTCCTCTAGCTTTGTTTGTAATTGGAAGAAAAGGAGCACTTGAGGAAGACCAATGTTCCCAGAGAACAAATCTGTCACTCTGAAACCCTGTATGCTCCTAGCTGATCCCCACGGCACAATCTGCCTTCTGTTTCTCCCCAGGGACTTTTTGATTAAATGTGTGTGAATAAAAAGTATCCATTCCCATTTGAACTACGTTAAATTAACAGTGACCTGAATCAGACCCCGCAGTCCTGACAGCAATTAGTTATCAATGAATCATTATCCATCTCTAAATATAATTCCATGCTCCTTCCAAACTTCTTTGATTTCATGTGCATGGAAAGGAGAGCATTTTAAAAAATAACTCTATAAAGTAAGAATCTTGCCAGCAGGAAGGAGACAGATATAAGGAACAGAGTACAGAACAGTCACCTTTTTCTTATTACCTTCTTTCATTAATTTTTCACATTTCCAGAAGAGTCAGAAGCAAAGTAAAGCCAGACCAAAATGAAAACTAAACAAAACCAAAACCATCAACTTTTTCCTATAAGGAAGGTTGTCTTCTCACATACCTGAGCCCTGGAATACAACTTTGGGGTTCTTAATTCTCCTTTAGAGAAAAGGGCTTTGGCGGCGCTTCCCAAGCTTGCTTTTTATTTGTATGCCGCCCGGACAACGGCATCTCAATGCATGGGGGATTACCATGAGCAAGTGCGTCCTGCTTTGGGCTGGGCTGGAGTTAATTTTCTTCCCAGTGGCTGGTACAGTGCCGTGTGTTGGATTTAGGATGAGCACAGCGTTGATACCACAGGGATGTTGCAGTTGCAGTGGAGCAGTGCTTGCACAGAGCCCAGGGCTTCCCAGCTCCTCACGCTGCCCTGCCAGCGAGCAGGGGGGGCACAAGGGGCTGGGGGGCACAGCCAGGACAGCTGGCCCAGATGGCCCAAGGGACACCCCGTGCCACAGGGCGCTGTGGGGAACAATAAAACTGGGGTCAAGAAGAGGATCAAGAGGGACACTGCAAACAATGGCATTTGTCTTCCCAAGGAACCACTATGTGCAATGAGCCCTGCTCTCCTGGGCGGGGGGGATGGGGGGAAACCTGCCTGCCCCGGGGAAGTAGCAAATGAATTCCTCGTTTTGCTGTGCTGATGCACATGGCTTTTGCTTTACCCATCAACTGTCTTGGTTTCATCCCTGAGGTCTCGCAGCTTTACCATCCTGATCCTCTCCCCATCCCACCTGGGGAGAGCGAGCGAGCGGCTGGGGGGTGCCGAGCTGTCTGCTGGGGTTAAATCACAACACAGTGCAGAAAAAAAAGGGACGAGGTTAGAAAGCCTCTTTGGTAGCACCAAGGCTTTGGTAGCACCGAGGAGACCTTCCTCTTAGGCAGGAGTCGTGAAGTAGCAGTAGCAAAACTCATTTTCTGGGATCTCTCAAGCTGATCTTTGTTCCACCAGAGAGACAAACAAATTCATTTAGTCCTTAACAAAGCAAACCACACGCAATGTTTTTCTGAAAAGAGAATATTGAGGTGCCTGGCTGCAACCTTAGATCTCTGTTGCAGATTAATTATCAATTTTAAGATGTAATACTAACTCCTGGTGGCTTGTTATGACCTTCTTGCTCCCCTAACAAAAGGATAGCTCTGTCATCTCCGCACCCTGCCTGTCCTGCCAACATCAGCACTCACCGGACCCGGCAGGGAACCGCTCCAACTGGAACAGTTCGGTACCATGACATGGTTCATCACAACGGCTCTCTGCACAGCCGAAGGAAGACACAGAACACCAAGTTTTTGTATCTACTTAGTGAAAGTGATGGAGCAACAGCAAGAGCACCCTACCAGGGCAGGAAGACACTGGGACCACCCAGCCCCATCTCCAGCACAGGTGCGAGGAGCGCGCTGCCGGCCACCACAGTGGGACTGCTGCAGGACACAACGGAAGGGACACTTTCAGGACACTACACCTCAGCAAGGAAAACGCCTAAAAAAAAACAAAAAATGATGTAAGCCTGGATGTGCAGCTCCTGCAGAGAAATAAGCACCCAGCACTGTAACCTGAACACTCTCCCACTTGTCAGGTTGGATGGCCGCCCATGTTTCTGTTGGCACATTACTGAAATTACAGCTTGGCCCTTGCTGTCACCTGCATTGCGGGGAAGGAGGGCACCGGACAGACAGAAGGACACAAAAGGGAAAAGGGAGGGACTTTGGTGTGGATCTGCAAAGTCACAGCTCAGGTGATACAGACCAGTCTCTGGGAGACAGAGAAGGAACGCTGTTACAAAGACAGGACTGCCTTTATTGAATTACTTTTGCTGACACTTCCTGCGCTCCCAGCTGCGGAATCAGTACATGAACAGCAGTCAGGCCAGCGCATTAATCAGCTCAGCAGTTACCCCGAGGTCTTAGGGGAGCACCAACAGCATCACAAAGCTGTTTGCCATTCAAGCTGGAAATCCCTCCAACATGGAGACCTCTGTGCTCCAGATCCCAAAGTAAGAGAAGCTTCTGCTGTGACATACAATGACACGAGGGAGACCAAACTCTCCTTCCACACTCTTCCATCATTAATTCCACAGACCTCAAAAGATTAATCCTAATTTGTCTCGCTCATCCTGGGCATTGCAGCAGAATTGCATTGGACATCACTGAGTTTACTGATAAAGAATTCTAGCTTGGAACATCTATTAAAATTAACAGTGGCAAAGCTACAGAATGGTGAAGTTTGGAAAATTGTGATCATTTGAGGCTCACAGTAGGTTCTACCTAGATTTCAGTTCTATGACAACTTTATAACTTAGAATGGTTTGCTCATCACGTTTCCCATCTGGTTCCTCCACTAAATGCAAGAGCACCGCCACCCAAAAATGAAGAAAGGCAGAGCCACGATTTGGCCACAATGAATTCTTCCCCTTCTACTGTCCGGGGAAAGTTGTGCTTGCAGGCATAATTTGGGCATTGTTTTTAAATGCAGAGAACAGTACAATAGATGCAATGCTTATGAATTATTAAAGACTTCACAAGGCTCTTTCCCTTTTCCACAGCTTCTCCTTTAATCCTCATTCGTTGTTGGAGGCTCTGGGGATGACTGACACTTAGCACATCTCTGCCATGCCTCCTTACCCACTGCGTGCCTGACGTGGGGAGAGAACACACGTGTGCTTGTGCAGATTTGAAACACTCCAACCTAGTTCACTTCTCTTCGCTCCCTACATTCCTTGAACCAAGTTTCTTGCAAACAGAAGAGAGAAACCTTGCCATCTGGAAGAGCGTCCAAATATCATCACTTCATCTGCTACATGATTAACAAGCTTTTCACACCTTGTAAGATATTAGGAATGAACAAGCAGTAAGAAAAAAAAAGTATATTTTTGTAGGGCTTTGCTGGTGAGGGATGTTTTGATGTAATTATACTGTTTTTTCCTTGAGAAAAAAGATGGTGGGGGTTGAGGGGTGGGGGGGAGAGAATGAGAATATACTTAAGAACAGAGCTGTACAGACATATCCTGGCAATACCTGAGCATCCTATCGCACACAGCTCCTTAGCTCCCAGAGCATCCCGGCAGAGGGCAGGCTGGCAGTGGTAGCTGCTCCGGTGGTCCCTGGACATTCACATCATCAGCTGCAATTTTAAGTCACTTCCAATTCTCACCGGGAACACCGCCACCACAAGCCTAGGCAGGAGCTAGTTACACAACGCTCTCACACAGAAATTTTTCAGCTGACAATTCTCTACCAGCAGCAGCATTAAAGCAACAATGGTCTGAGCATAAGCGCTGGATGGGATTCCAGGTACAGCAACTGATCCATCAGCAAAAGGGCAAACAGGTGAGCCTAGGACCTCCGAGAAGGGCCTGCTGTGTGCACAAGCGTGGCTGTTTAGCCTCAGCACGCAGCATCAGTCTAGTAAGAAGTTATCATCCCCTCTGACACAGCCCGCCTTGCTCTGAACACCGTATGGATAAGGAACCCACAACAGCAGTGATTTATTTTTCCAGAAAGTGATTTAACAGAGTTTAGGAGTTTGAGACTAATTCAGACATTGAGGAGTCATCAGCGGCAGAAAATAACATGCAAAAAGTTGGGCCGCATTAGACTACTCTTCTCCAATAGCGCACCCCTCACTAATTTGTCAGGACTGTAAAGTTTCCTGAAAAAAAAAAAAAAAAAAAAAAAAGCTTGCTGTTCACCATTCTGCTGTAACCTAATGCTCGCCACCTACCCACCAGAGTCCCAGTGCACGAGTTATGTCCCCGATCTGTTAAAGCAAGTGGAAAGACCTCACATTAACATACATGTGCTTTTAACTGGACCACAGAAGGAAGTGACAATTTGCACTGGGAAGCACAAAACCAACCAATTAAGAACCAAGACACCACCAGAGGAAGTCCTCATGAACGACTGCAGCCTGTATGCTTCAGGAGTGCTTCTGGCTCCAAGCCCAAACAGGCCGTTTTTCACCTGTTTTGTACCTTTCTTCCCATAACCAAAAAAAAACAAGAGAGTCCAAAATACCCTTTTACATTGGAGGGGATGGACAGGACCACCCCATGACCTTAGCTAATGAAAAGAACTGGGATTTTTTTTTTAATCAAATCAAGACAAGAACCAATTTTTCCCCTGTACCTCTCTACGAAGGCTCACTGTATGCTGACAAGTACGAGACACACAAACGTAAGGCAGAGTTAGAGTTCTGACACCGGTACAGCTGCTGCACCCAGCCAGACTGAAGGGATGCCTGGGTTTCCACCAACTTAGGCTGCCTAACGCCAGCTGCACGAATCCTGGAGGAAGATGCAAGAACTACAGCACAAACCGTCTCATGTCCTACAGTGGCCTGCACTGATTTATCAAATCAGGAACAATTTTGTATCAGGTTACAGAATGCCATATCAAGCTGAAATATTTAAGGAGATGTCAGCTTCCTTGACAGCTATTTTAAGAAGTACTCAAAAGCTGTTAGTTCATCAAAAGGGTAATACTTTACAAATCGGTTCCAGCCCTGAACAACTGTGTCAGAGTTCCTAATGTAACTTATACCAATAGTTTTTACTCATTTTCTACATCAGGAAATTTTCCTTTTACCTTACATAATCTTCCTTCACACAACTTTGTTTGAGATTATGGGATATTGTTATGCAAACCTTCCAGTCTCCCCAAAAGATATTACTTGTAAGTGGCCTTTTAATTTAGTTATTTTTCCCCCCATTTAGTATTGCTTTATCCCCTAAAAATCCCCTCCTGTTTTAATGCAAGTTTAAACTGCTGCCAGAAAGCTTTTGTTTTCCTATGTTTATTAATAAGCTATCTCTCTAAATCTACCATTGTGTGCTCTACAGATTGCAAGGAGCATTCAAATGAAAGACAAAGCAGCTGCCAAATGTGTAAGTAAAGCTTGGCCTGGCCAGTAACAGGCAAAAACTATTTAATCCTCCTTAACACTTTGCAAACCATGCAACAAAAATATTTAGGGGAGCAGCATCAAACCCAACATCCATCAAATTAAGTTTTGACACTGAAAAGAAGAGAGATTCTGGAGAGATCAGTATTTTTTGTAGCTCAAATAAACTGCAAGACGATAGGGACTGTTGAAGAATTTAGATTTTTTTTTCCTATCACAATTTTAGAGAACCAACCATATGTACAAAACCAGGGATTTTCAGCATAGCCACTTCTTATAACTGAAGGTAAACAAAACTCCCTACAGAGCCCTTTCAGAACTCCCACTTGTAAAAAGGTAAAAAATAGAAACACCCAGTTTCAAATGGATTTGTCTTCAAAAAGTCAGGTTTTTAATTAGGAAGGAAGCTAACAAAGTTACAACTTCCAAGTTTATAGAACAAACTGATCTGATCAGTTGCTTGGACCTCTGCTTTCAAAAACCAAAACCCAAAGAAAACCTTCCTATTCTGATGCTTCATTTTTGGAAGCAGAAAGGGAAAAATCACTCAAGTATTATAAATTATCAGTGTAAAAACTTTTCTGCTTACCTCAAATTAGATAGTTTGGAAAGCAAAGAGCAGTTTTTAGTAAATTCAATCAATAAATGAAAAATGATCTCTAAGTTTAAAAATTGACAGCTGGGTCGCATACAGGCAGTGAAATCTCATCACGAGCAGGTTAGTCACATCGCCAACTTACACTGGCCACAACTTTTAACAAAAAAGAAACATCCACGTATAAAGTTTAGCCAGTCAAATACATGTTAAAATTTGTTTCTTATGTAACTGCACACTGGCTACGTTACGGAAGTTATCAGCTCAGAGCAGTTTGGGGACAGGCTGGATCCTTGTCTGAGCCAAGGCATCAGCTCATTGACTGCTCTGCATCGTCTGCCGTTGAAGACTTGTATATGAACGGACCACTTTAGTACCTTACAGAAAACAAAGGCTGAAAAGAAAACCACCATCATTCCACCTGTAAGGACACGAGCCATTGCAATCAGAAAAGAATTCAACCCCAAAGGTGCAGGGCCCAAGGGCCACCTCTGCTCCAAGTACGCGGCGTTGCCTCTCAAACACCTGGCAGCTCCCAAGGAGAAAGCTGCACCAGACAGAGCATTATTTTTCCCAGCCTGCTCAAATAAAGCGCTTGCATTACAGACTGATTCTTCTTCGCAGTTTCTCTCCTAAAAACACAGCAGGAGCTTCCCAGGGCTACTGCTTTCAATGAGGAGCTGGGGGAAGGACGGTCCCTGGGACAGAACACACCAAGGATTCATTCACTGTAGCACAACAGCAAGAAACGAGAACAAAATGCCCCAGCGCAGCGTGCCTGCAGGCTCCACAGGCCCTCCATCCTTTTACCTGCATAAAACAACTTGTACAAGATGCCATGCGCTGCTGTGCTACTTATAAAGCTGCTAAGAAGTCAGAGGTTTTTGTGTTGTTTTTTCTTCCTCAGTTTCCAATGAAGTTCGTTGTTTGGGAATTGTGCAGTTACTCCATGATAAAACCATCAGTTTCGTGCACTATCCATGAAAAGCGAAGTATTTGCACTAGTCTACGGACCTACTCAAATAACCAGGGAAAAACACCCAAACGTAGCCCTACTTACCGATCACAGGTAACTTGTGGACATCTTCCCCCGTTCCTCAGCTCTTGCTTCACAGCGTACCACAGATCATTTGGAGCAAACCCCGGCAGGTCACCTCATGCTCGGGAGCTGTCTTCGTAACCTGCTCCTGGCGGAGAGAGGCACAGCTTGCATTCTCCCTGCTCCTTTTCAGCAGGAGAATTACAAACAGCATCTGACAAATGGAAAGCATTTGTGTAGGTTCATGAATAGCCCCTGTAGGCACGCAAAGGCAAGCCTCGGTATCTAAGATTCTGCCTCAACAAAAATCCATTTAATCTTTTCTAGAAGAGATACGTGACCTTAAAGTAAACAATTCTGGATGCTTCCATTCCTGACGGCCCAACCTGAGATCCCCTGAGAAGGCCGTCTGTCAGACACCACCACGTACCCACCTTCCATCAAAAACACAACCCCAGCCATCCCTGAACTGTGAGAAATTAGATGCTAAAAACCCGTCAGCAAACTACTGGGTCTCACTTTGGTGTGTTTTCACAGAACAGCCTTAATCCTAATTAAGGCTTCTGAATGAATCCCCAGTACAAACAAAATCAACTTCCAAAGAGTGAATACAGAGGAACAAATCCAACTGCACAGTCTCGGAGCCTGCCGAACCTTCTTGCACATCCTCTCAGCCAGCTCCAATCATTTAGTTAACACGAGACTAACTGAAGAGGCTGTCCTGGAGGATGGAAGCATATGCTAGTCTCAGCATGGATTCCTTTAGGAGCGAGGCATCATTATCACGTTCAGCATTACCTCAGACCTACTGTTTCATCTTCTCTTTAAACACCAAGTGAAGCGAACAGCAGTAATCTGGCTGCATAATACAAATCTCTCCCCACTGGACTGGGGCTGAGTCAAGTCAATCACAGTCAGCTGGGCAAAGGAGCACCTGTATCAGCCCCGCCGCGTGGTGCCGGTTACGGCTGCTCTGCCTCTGCATCCCACCTCTGTTCTGCTCTGCCTCTGCATCCCACCGGACCTCTGACTTTTTTGCTGCTTGTTTTAAAGCCAGAGTCTGCATCAGAGCACAAACCAGGTGGGAGTACCACCCTCTACCAACCAGCAGCTGTTTTGGAAACCCTGGGCATCACGGCGGCAGCTGACAGCTCCTGTCCTGACGTGTTCAAGGTGGTGGGTGGCAGGCAGGATGGTGCAGCCCCGGCGTGCAGATATAAAGCAGCTTTCCTGGCTGATGGAAAGCAAAAATCTGCTGTCTTCCCAACGGTATCCAGAAGTGAAAGCTCAGTAAAATGAATAAAAAGGAATGCCATCCCTCCCTGCTCATCGAGGACCTCTACCCTGCAACTAAATTACTCTGAAGAAGACTTGCACCGAACCAGCAGCTCAAGCTAAGTCCCAGCACAATGCTGTGACAGAAACGGCCAACGCTGGTCTTCGAGGTGTCACCAGGAGTAGCAGTGAGCAGGACTGACAGTGATTGCACTTGTGTTTATGGCATTGCTGAGACCAGCGGAAGGCTTACAAAGCTCAGCTGTAGCGTCTTAACTTTTTTTAAAACAATGTTGAGGAAAAACAAATGTCTGAGCAACTGGGGGAAAAAATAACAGATCTCATCGAGAGCTGAAAGAGCTCGATCTATTTAACCCATCAAGACTGAAAGGTAACTCGATTAGAGCATAAGTACCTTCATGGGGAGAAAATAAAGGGTATTAAATGGCTCATTAATCTATCAGAGAGAGGCATAACAAAAACCAGTGGCTGGAAGCTGAAGCCAAACTGACTTAAATTAAAAGCCAGGCAAAAAAATTTAAATCACGGGGTATTCTCCACCTTTTGATATATTCACATCAAGAAACTGATGCTGCCTGGAGCACCCGCTTCAGGCAGATACAAATTACGCTGCCAGTAGGCACCAAAGTTACGGGATCAAAGCTGTGGTAACCAGGCGTCGTGCAATGGCCTACGATGTACAGTGAGTCAGCGGGACAACCCCATGGTCCCTCTGACTGCGTGGATCTGTGAACTCTGGAAAAACCATCTTTATGCCTTCCTGATAAAGCTGATCACTCTGATTTTCCACCCACGTTCAGTCACCGCTGAAACTCCTGTGCCTTTCTTACAACACAACTGCACAGAAGATGGGAGCAAAACCCGAAGCCAGGCTGAACTACGTGCAGAGGCACAACCAGAAGCTAATTTATTGTGCTTGCTTTTAAAAATGAGTTTTGCACTCATGAGGAGTAGTAGATTGATGACACTGATAAACTGTAGGTGGCGGGGACTAGGAGGGGAAAAAGTAGGAATTTAAAATGGTTCAAGCACACAAAGTACCTCATCCAACAAGATGCCTGAAGGAATCTTCTGTAAATTAAAGAACGCAGTTTATCATCCCCGTTTGTTCTGAGCCAGCCTTGCAATTCAGATCAAGAAGAAAGGGTACTGGTAAGCAACTGGGTATTTACCAAATCAGTTTCATAGAACTCGTCTTCAGGTTCTTCCAAGTTTTTCACAAATATATATATATTTGGCAAAAAAAATGGGGAGGGTGGTAAAAGACCGTAACTTTTCACACTTCTTGGTTATTTTTGTTATGTAATGCACACAATCCACAAGCCAAACTGACACCTCTTACTAAATACCACTTACCACTTAGTAAATTGACAACGTCACGTAAGGTGTTTGCTTTGGCTCAACATTTCAAATAATAAACTATATTGGCAAGAAAACCAACTTCGGTAATCTCAGGATTTGGTCCCCACACTGAAAATCCACTCGCACCACTCCATGGTACTGGATTAATTGGTACAGAACGAAGGACTGTACCATGGTGGAAAGAATATTAAATGACACACGAGTCTGCTGGTCAGAACAGCACAGAACTTGCATAGCCCATCACACAACGCTCCTTGTTAGGCATTCAGAGCAGTGCTGAAGACATGAAAACATCTCAGCTTTTCCCAGCCCCGCTTCCCAGGCCACGTGCCATCAGTGCAGGAACACCTGCCTGTCTGCATGAAAGCAGCAGCGGGTGCTTCCTGTCCCCCATCCTTCCTTGTGGAGTGTTTGCCTTCAAAGAAATAGGACTGGTTCACCCGCAATATCAGCAGAGATTTCAGTTTTCCCTTCCCGTACATGTAATGCCCTTGTGAATGAAAATCAGCATGAATGAAGCCAGCTTTGTCCGCACTTGCGCTGTAGATATGCACGAACTCCAGGAAGCCAAGACTTAATTTGATCTGAAAACCCCCACAGCCAATGCATTTTAAAGACAGAACCACAAAGCCAATCAATAGAGACCATTCAGATACTTGCTGTCAGCGGCTAAAAGAAAATGGATACCGAGAAAGCCATAACTATGATAAATTTAGGCGCTGCTTCTCTCTGACTAATGTAGGCACTAAAACACTCCATGAATATCCTGCTTTGAAACGTGTCATATTTCTGAGAGGCCAATCAATCTCTGGTTCTCTGTGGACCACATTAAAATACATTTGTCACTGTAAGTTTATGAAATATTGATGGTGTTTTTTAGGGGGGGGTGTTAGGAGGTGGAGAGGTGGATCAAAAAAAGGGGGAGGGAGAGCTACTTTAATGAATTATCTTTAGGCTAGAAGAAAAAGAAGAAACAAATGTAGCTGCTTATTGTGGATGAGGGCAAAAAACAGGAAACGGAATTGCTTACTGAAGGAAGACGTTTGTTGGATTAATAGAAAAGCTCATGTGGATGAATGCGCTACACATGCGCCTCGGTATTTCAAGCTCAATTTGACCCAGATTTATGATTTTATTAAATCTTTAATTTCCTAAATTTGGTAATTAATATTAAACCAGAACTGCATTAATGACAGTCATGGGGTGGAAATTACAAGTGTCTGTGCTGCAGAGGGGAGCAGGATTCCATTGTGCACCACATCGCGCTTATACCTGAAAGCAAGAACGAGCACCTGCGTACCAGCAAGCTTCACCAGCCCTCAAAGCAGAGCGGCTTCACGCAGATGATAAACGCAACAGAAGCGGGACGTACAGATGAACCATCTTTCACAGCGGTACACCTACCTGCATGTGCTCTGCACCTGGAGCACCAGGTATTAGTCACCAAGCAAATTCCCATCTTCAAGAATCCATTATCAAAATGGCCAAAAAACAGAAAAAAAAAAAAAAAGACAAAAATAGGAACCAGGGTGGAGGTGTGAACCAAGTGACCCAGAATAATTAATTTCATATTATAAAGGAAGCCCCTCGCAGACGCAGGCTGGGAGTCCCAGCATTTCCCAGGCACAACCGCTCCACCTTTCTGAAACCCGATCTGCTAAACACGTAACAACATCCTGAGCTTCCACCATGAGCAGCTCTGCTCAAGTCAATAAACCTATTCACTAGTGCAAAGTTAAGCCTGAGCCTAAATACTGTGGTATTGTGATCTACGTTTGTAAGTGAAGTGCGGAACTAAAGCTAGTTTGTGTAAATAATCCGAAATAGGGTCATTTTTCACTATTCCTGTCAATGCAAAAAGCAGTTTATCAGATATGAACAACAGCAGCATTCACTGAAAGAACAAAAAGTAAATCCTCAAACACTTTTTTTTAACACTCATGCTAAACTTTTTAGAAAAGACATTATGACATGATTGTAGGAAACATCACTTAGGCAATAAATAGCACATTTTGCTTTAGCGATGAGTAACAACAAAAATAAATTGAGGCAGAAGCATACAATTTTTCATTTTTTGCAGATCTGGAAAAAATATGAACTTTTCTATTACTTTTGGCCAGTAGCCCAAACATCTTCCCCCAGCCTCAAAACAAACTCCACTCTTCTTACTGGAATTCCCCAAACCAATATGCAGATCCACCCTCTAATTTCTTTGCCATAGTTAAGGTTTTTTTCCTGTAACAGTTAAGACATCTGTCATAAAAAAAAAAAAAAAAAAAAAAAAAAAAACACTTTTTCCACCTCTGTTCCCCCACCTCCAGCAGCTTCAGCCAAATTGAAAACTTCCACATGCACGGAGGGCAGGGGAAGGAAGCGTTTTGTTCCATGCCAGTTTGAAGCAAGTTTAAACATTTTAGTGTGCTCTACTGAAGCAGAGTGATTTGCTGGAAAGTCAGTTCAGTACCACACTACACTTCCTGCAACGCTACTTTTCTCCAGAACAGTAGTTCAGGTTGCCAGATCCTCCCCTTTTCTCCCTAAAAAGGCTGCAGTCCTTGATGAAGCTGCTTTTCCCAGCACACGCTGCAGAGCTGCTTCCTCCATAATGCACTACGTGCTTAGGCCTTGACTTTACTAAACCGATTCTCTTTTCTCACCCAGAATCTTACCTCAGAAGTCAGCATTTTGTTTCCCTTTACCCATCTGTAACACACATGGACGTGGCTCATCTGTTCTGGCTGTATTAGGTCAGCTGTGCTGCGGTGAGCTCAAATATCGCCATAGTTTCAAAGATGCAGCCAACTCCAGGACGTTTTGGGCAGCAACCGGCACCCGCTGCAGCTGTGGCACACACACAGGGAGGTGGACGGATCCTTCCTGACCTCCGTATTTTCAGGGCTCTGTGTCCCAGTGCATTGGGGCTGCAGCGCCCAAAGGCCAAGGGAGGTACAGGGGATGCCAGGCCAGGCCAGGCCAGGCCCCCATTGACAGGGCAGGGCCTGGGGCAAGACAGCCAGGCTCAACAGCAGAAAAAAGTGGCAAATCCACTCTGATGTCAGCCTGGGAAATCCAGGATATTTAGGAAGGGCAGGGAACCAGACCAGGCACAGGAGCACCCACAGCACAGCCAGGTGCTAGAGTCAAGATGGTGCCTGGTGCCCCTGGATGGGGATGTATGTCCACAAACACGTGCTGTGTGTGCCATTAGATCACTCTAACACCTAAGAGCTCGTTAGAAGGAGATGCTTGTGCCCCTGGATCAGAATGAGTTGCTTTGCTCCCTCTTCCCCAGATGTTCCCATCTCCCAGTGCAGGAGCACTGCCTCCTCAATCCTAACACCATTTATGTGCATCTCTTCCCATAGCCCCTAGCTTGTCTGAGGGTTACAAAGCAAACGTACCTCTTCCCTGACCCATAATCCAGTCAGGACAGCCACCACAAGCAGCAGACACCATCTTGCTCAAACATTACTCACTTGTTCTGTAGACATCAAATCAACTTGTCAGTTCATAAGCCCTCCAACATGACCACTGAAGGTTTTCATCTCAAAACAAGCTTGTTGAGGACATTTTCTTATGAGTACAGCATTGTTCCTGGCTGGACCAGGAGCTTTTTCCTGATACTCAGGCTAGTTT
This sequence comes from Oxyura jamaicensis, assembly GCF_011077185.1. Classification (NCBI taxonomy): domain Eukaryota; kingdom Metazoa; phylum Chordata; class Aves; order Anseriformes; family Anatidae; genus Oxyura; species Oxyura jamaicensis. Next base: position 3,060,197 of record NC_048912.1, read on the forward strand.
TTTTTCCCTTTAAATTACCATTTGTGTGTTTCCATCCGCATGCTATCCCTGAATAAAATCTCCCCACAAATTCAACACAAAGCAGTAACAACCAGAAGAGAAACTTCATAATAAAGCGTATAATAGTACTTGACGTTTTCTGTACTGGGACAAAGCCAGACCCCCATCCCTCTGAGCAATGTGTGGAAGGGCTGGGTGATCCTGACATCTAAAGTTTCAAATCTCTCCAAAATGAAGGAAGTAGATGCTTTTATATGCTCCCAGTTACACTGGAATCAGATAATGCAGTCTAATGACCCCCTCTTAGCCTCAAAGTCAGCAATGCCTTCGGGCATGTTTCTAAATAAAACACAAAACCTACGAAAAAACTCATTCCCTCACCTCCAAACCCTCCTGTGCTTACTTGGCCGCATCAGTCCAGATCTGCCATGGTAGCTTGGGGCAACATTTTGCATTTTTCCCATTCATTAAAGATCTATGCGTATGATAAGATACATTTAAAAAAAAAAAAAAGTTGTAAAGCTGGTTGCTTAGATTCATTAAGAACCACGATTCATGTCATCTCTGATAATGTTTTACACTCAGCATTTTCATATGCCCTCTATTTACATTTCTAAGCATGCTATAAATATCTGCTGTAAGTGCACAGGGGGCTGGCAGGCCAGCTCTCACCCGCAGGCCTCCTGCCCCCGTGGAAGTCATTCTTCCCAGAGGACAGCCTGACATTCTGGGCACCACACTAGACATTTTTATTTGACGCATCATCAGTTCATGTTAGTTTTGGCTTTTACTTTGTCTTATTTTGTATTTCAGCTTCTAACTGTGACAGCAATTTTTGCATGTTGCTTAATAAATCTTACACAGGGGTCTTTCCACTCGCTGCCTTTGTCAGGGCAAAGTCCCACCAAAGCGGGGCCTACACAAAAAACAGCGATGCACACTTTTAAAATATTCTTACCTTAAGCTAAAAGGCACTCCTAAAAGGAGGGTCGGTTTCAAGCAGCGCTGACTGCCACTTTTTGAATATAAGCTGGTAGTCAGAAATCCTCACCTGAAGCCGGGGCGATCGGCTCCGGGCCAGCCGCGTGCTGCAGAAGAGCTGGGATCGAAGCGGGGAGCGGGTGATCGACGCAAGCAGGGCTTCTTTTTTTTTTTTTTTTTTTTCCCCCTCTTTCCGGCATCCAGACCACTCGAGGGAGCCGTCAGGGCCCGGCAGTCCTCCCGCGGGAGGCTGACGAGGCGCGGGCGGAGCCGGCAGCGCCCCCTCCGCGTCGTACAAAGGCAGCCGCCATGGCGGGCGGGCGGGACGTGGTGCGGCAGTTCGCGAGGCCTGGGCGCTGTCACCGCTCTTTTCCAATGGTGGTCATAACCTGTTCGTGAAGAGCCCAGCCATGGGCAGAAAGCCACAGCCTCTGCATCTCTTCCGGCCTCTCCAGCCACGGCTACTGTTGTGGCTACCCAGAGGCCTCGGGGAAACGCACGACCGTCCAAGCCTTGGGCTGCAGGGTGTGCATGAGTCTTCTGTCAGGGTCTGACAGCAGCAGCAGTGGGTATGCCTGTGGGAAGCATGCCCGGGTTGAAGAACTCTTCAGCCTGGTGGCAGAGCTTCAGGAGGAGGTGAACAGGCTGAGGAGCATCAGGGAATCGGACAGGGAAGTCTGCTGGTGGAAGCACACTCCACCCTCCCTGAGACACACTCACGAGCCAGCCACTATGCGAGAAACAAAGGTTCCTCTATCCCACCAGGCTGCCACTACACCAAAGACAAAGGCTCCCCCATCCCACCAGTACGTAGGAGAGGACCTAGGTCAAGGGGGGAATAGAAGCAAGTTTCTGCTCCAGAACTTGACAGTCAATACAGCACTGTAGACAAAGGCCCATCCTGGTTGGAAGGGTTGCCTAAGGCAGGGCAACCAACCCCCCACATCACTACATCTTCCATCAGGAAAGGAAGGAGGGTTATCGTCAATGGGGACTCCCTTCTGAAAGGGACAGAGGGGCTAATTTCCATCCAGACCCAACCCACAGGGAAGTCTGCTGCCTCCCTGGGGCTTGGGTAAGAGACGTTGCTGGGAAAGTCACCCGCCTGGTACAGCCCTCTGACTACTTCAGGCTTGCAGAGAGATCTGTGCAGATCTGAGAGCTGGGAAATCACCGGCTGCATGAAGTTTAACAAGAGCAAGTGCTGGGCCCTACACCTGGGACAGGGCAACCCTGGCTATACGTACAGACTGGACAGCAAGACACTGGAGAGCAGCCCTGCAGAGAGGGATCTGTTTTTTCTTGATAGCAAGTTGAGTATGAGCCAGCAGTGTGCCCTGGCAGCCAGGAGGGCCAGCTGTATCCTGGGGTATATCAAGTACGGCCTTGCTAGTCAGTCAAGGGATTGTCCCGCTCTACTCTGCACTGGTGCGGCCTCACCTCAAGCACTGTGTGCAGTTCTGGGCACCACAGTGCAAAAAGGATGTGAAACTGTTGGAGAGTGTCCAGAGGAGGGCAACTAGGATGGTGAAGGGCCTAGAGGGGAAGACGTATGAGGAGCAGCTGCGGTCACTTGGCCTGTTCAGCCTGGAGAAGAGGAGGCTGAGGGGGGACATCATCGTGGTCTACAGCTTCATCAAGAGGGGGAGTGGAGAGGCAGGTGCTGATCTATTCTCCTTGTGACCAGGGATAGGACCCGTGGAATGGTGTCAAGCTGAGGCAGGGGAGGTTTAGGCTAGACAACAGGAAGAGTTCTTCACTGAGAGGGTTGTCACACACTGGAACAGGATCCCCAGGGAAATAGTCACATCACCAAGCCTGTCTGAGTTTAAGAAGCATTTGGACTGTGCTCTTAGTATTACGGTCTGATTTTTTGGGTAGACCTATGTGGTGCCAGGAGCTGGACTCGATCCTTATGGGTCCCTTCCAACTCAGGATATTCTATGATTCTAAGTCACAGCTACTTAAAAAGATTTAGATTGAAGTGTTAAATCCAGGCATATTTCTAGAGTCACTATGATACTCCAATCATGAGACTTCCAGTTCTAAAAATTTCAGTCAGAAAAGTTTTCAGCATAACCAGTTGCAGTTAAAGAGAGAAATGTAGCTAATTGTTAAGCATTTTCTCCACATATTTCATTTGCCTAAGCATTGTTGTATATAGGTGTGCTACTTCACACAACTGCTGTTACCAACATCATGAAAATCTAACCTAAGACAAGCTGTAGATAAAACATCAGCACAACCATTTAGAAAATGCATTAAAGAAAAAAAAATATTAAAAGTGTCAAATCACAGAACAGTTTGGAAAGACAGGGGTATACATCAGAAATTTTAACCATAAATCAGGTGACATCTTGGCAGCTCAAATTGTGACTGTTCCCGAGGACTTAAGTATTTGAAAATAGACCTTTCAGAAGAGAGAAAAAATAAAGTATATGAAAAACACAAAGTTCATACACAGTACGTCTCTGGAAGATCTAGAGTTTCTATTTAGTATTGCCTAAGATTAAACTGCTTTCTCATTTTTTTAGGAAGTGATTTACCGCATTTAAGATAACTGGTTTCATTACATATGTTGAAACTACAGATAGGCTATATAACAATAACAAAACCCGGTGTCCCTATGTACAAATTACAAGCCCTTTAGGTTACAGTCTAACTCTGTTTTCAAGTCACAAACACTAATATTTCTATTTTAATTTCTTTCATTTTAGGATGCTGTTCCTGTTTCCCTGTATATGTTAGTGTGCTCCATACTTAATGCTCTGCAAGAGGAAAAAATCTTCATAAATACACCTCAAAGTTCTACAGGAGCTTTAATTCAAGTTGCATGTAATTTCCCCCTTCAAATATAAATGAATTCACATTTTGATAAGTTATCTGTGCAGCTACAAGTATTTTCCCAATCCTAAATTTGTATTCATATTTTGTACGCATATATACATCATATATAATAATGTATAAATATAAAATATTCTCAACTTCTTCACAAGAATTGTCCCCTACCACATCTTCAAGATTTCTAGATCCTTTGCCTACCACCAGGTTCTGAAGCGAGTGTTTTGTATTACACAAGTTACTACACAAATTTAGAAATTCTGGATGTTCCCAGCTTCTCAGACTATTGAGTTTCTCTTGAGACTACACTACAAAATATTCTAAGCAATTTATTGCATAAGAACACATATCACTCACAGTTTAATGTTAATATTATTAGACAAAGTAAATTTCACCTTGTATTTCAACATATTCAGACCCCTATTCCTACTGTGGAGATGTCCAAAAACACTGAAAGCCATATAAGCTACTAGCAAGTTTAGTGTTCCAAGTAACTAATTTACCTTATGAGCATGAATGGTGGAAATGGACATGCTCTCTGATGGAAAAACTACTAAGAAACCAACCACTAGAGCATTAGAGCATCTAAAGCTGAGATTCTGGCCTTAATTAGGTGCACCTTGATAGTCTTGTTCCTGAAATAAGGATGGCAGTGCTCATCTCCTGCACGGCATTGATTTAGACTTCATTAGTTCCCTGGAAGTTTCCAGGGGCAGATAACTGAACAAACGATAAAAGACATTTACTATTTCTCATGTTTCTTTGGAATTTTTAATCTTTCTGGGCAAGATACCCAATCTCACCAAACACCTAAGTTATGAGGTAAGCAACAAACTCAGTCTAGCAAGAAAATAGATCGTGGAAGAAAACTGAAAGTGTCAACAAAATGGGAGCTAAATATTAAATTTAATTCATCTTTCCTCAGGAAGTGTCTGTCCAACAGAAACACATCAGTTCAAAACTGGTGTTATCTTGAACACCAAAAAGGGAAGAAAAAGTCATTTATAAAACAATTAGAACTAAGGTTTCAGCCTTGGGGGTCTTCCTCAGGGCATGGTGAAACTAGGACACAGTAAAACTAAACAACATCCTGTTCTTCTTTAGCCTAAGGAAGCCCCCATGGCCAAAATGCCTTCTCTAATCTAATTTTGTACTTTTGACAAACAGGTTGACCTTTCCCCTGCTAATTACTGCTCTGCAACTTGCAAAATATTGCAGCAAATTTGTCCCCTCATTTTTAGAGGTCACGCAAAGAATTGCATTTATCTGAGACATCTTCAAATCCCACACCTTCATTTATGTCTGGAATGAGCAACTTTGAAATGCTCACTTTGGGAGAAGAGTGAGGCTGTATAACTCAATTCTCCATTGCCTTTCACTTCTGCCAGCATTAACTCCCTGGGGAAGGAGGATGAAATGCTACTGTTCTCATCTGGTAGGAGTTTGCACAGCTGCATAAGACCAGCTAAGATGCAAAGCAATGGAGAATAGGACCCAGCAATTTGAGGATGTCACCTGTAAAAAGAAAGAATGGTTTCTGTCATGCAAGTTTATTGCAGTCCAGAAATGTCTACAGTAACTGTGGGCATATAATATGATGTGTAAGGTTTTTATAAATGGGACCCTCGTGGCTTCTTGTCAGAACTGAATCTGAAGTGATGACAGGACATTTGTAAGTCTTTCCTGGGATGCTGAAGGACTTCCATAAGGAATCAACTTGAAGATTGGGCTCTTGAGGCCTTCAGTCAAGAGGAGTCCTTCCAAAAATTGCTGAAGGATTTTGGTAAGGAACAACACAGGTACCCTCCGAAACAGTGAAAGAGCTGAACTGCTGGGTTTGAACTCTTTGCACATCCCTGGGTTACAGAAGAGAAGTTGCCAGGTTGGATGACTAGCCAGTCTGCAGGTTGGGGGTCAGGGGATAATGCAGAAAAGAAGAAAACTAACACCTTCATAATGTTGCTGCTAATGATAATCACTGTTAAAAATGAAAACCCTGTCTGCTGAAGCATTAGCTTGACTCACAAAGTACACTAACAGTTTGCATAATTTCTCTCTCTATAAGTTTTCAAAAGATTACAAGAAGAAACTGGACACAGTGCGGAGGGTCCCTTCTCCCAATGAGGCATTGTTGACAATGGATAAATCTGTAAGTTATAGCTTACAACTGCTCACTTCCCGTTCACACAGATATACCAAGAAATGTTGATAAAACAAACTCTTCCGTAAGCCTTACACTGTGATTATGCAACAACCTTCTGACTAGTCCCCTGCTCCCAACCTTACAGAGCAGCTCCCATGGCTTCAAAGGTCCTTGTAGCAAACGGCTAGTGGTCACACACATTCAGGGATGCAACTGATGAGTACTCTACCATTGCCTTAGCTTATGCAAAGGTATTGAAAGACGTGTACATTTTTTACTTTGGATTTTTAAACAATAATTAAGAAGAATCCAATGTTAGTTTCAGTATTGCAGTATTTGGTGGTCCACACTGCTCCAAAAGCTGAACAGCCTCTGTAGCATATTTGTACAGAAGCTGCACTACTAAAGACACAAAAAGAGTCAGCATTCTAATTCACCCAAAATATCATAATGCATAGCAACACTGCCAGAGCAAAAAGCATTCTCTTTGCTCTTAGTCTGGATGTGAGAGCAGAGCACTAGGACTCAGAGGAGTAGGTGGTTTGTCCTGCAGTCTTCAGTATGAGCTTTCTCAGCTCAGACTACCTAGCTGCAACCTACCTTGTTCCACTAATTACCATTCATCTCTCAGACTGCTATCTCCAAAATGTAGTTCAGACTCTTTTGCCCCACTAAGATTTTTACAAAGGCTCAAATGATGAAAGCATCTTGTGGGTCAGCCTCCCCAGCTCACCTCCCTGCATCCTCCTTACTTGGACTAGTCACCATTCAACTTCCATGCTCACAGTCAGCACTGCCAATATAGAGGAATTTGGAAAGAAGGATACTTGAGCTTGTTGAAAACTACACAGGCTTCTATTTTCTTGGTATTGGATTTATTATAAAAATAAGCAAGGGATGACCCCATAAGAAAGGCCCACTTAAAAATCAGCAAAGATGAAAGTTGTTCCTGCTTTCACTTACAAAATCAGCATGGGCCTGCCCAGATACATCCCCTGCCTATAAATGAATACACTTGCCACTGTCACATGGGGGTCCAAAGACATGCTTGTTAGTGTTCCTAGAACAATTAGAGTTTGGGTGTTTTCTCTTACAATAAGAAAACAAAGACATCTCATGTGGACGCACTTCTGCTGTGCCTTAGAGCAGAGGAATGCCCACAGGGAATTCAGACTGGAGCAGTGGAATAGGAGGACAATGAGAAAATGGTGCTTAAAAAGAGAAAGTTAGCTCTCTGCCTTTAAAGGGAAAGAAAATCCCTTCACCTTTACCGTATGTCTCAATATTAGCCCTGGGAATCCCAGGAAAACTCAGGGCTGTCAAATTGTTCACATAATTAACACACACCATCTTCCCCCTTACTCTGAAAGAAACACTGGGGTTTCAAGCAGAAACATTTTGTCTGAGGCACAGAAGAGAAGACACTGTGAGGCAGGTGCCAAACTTGCTCAGTGTGATTCAGATCCACGGTAGCTCTTCTGCCACATGAGGCATGGCTTCCTATAGGATGCTTCGCAGTGGTGCCGTATCTGCTGGGTACAGCTGCGTATCAGCAGTCCTTTCTAATTGGTCTTGTAACAGAGGCAGGGCTCTCACCACAGCATCTCAGCTACCACATGACTATCGAGAACACATACCAAATTTGATTTCAAATACAAAGCATGTTCCCTTTAATTGAAACTTTGTGCATGAAAAGTTTATTAAGTTAGACAGCGATGCCGTAGAGAAGCAGTGGTAGAAATTGCCCTCAGGCTGATCCTTCCTAGCCTTCCATTAGGTGCTGTTACACTTAATTGTTGGTGAAGGCAACTTAGTGCTTGATCACATTACTTTCACATTAAGCTTCTCCTTTGACACAGGTTCTTTGTTAGAGGCAGATCCTTCAAACATACTTGCACAGACAGAAGTATCTTAAAACCAACAGGAGCTTTACAAGCAGAGGAAGTGACCGATGTTGTTGAGATGTCTGCAAGATTAAAGCCAGGAGAATCAACCAGTAACTGATATGACAAGTATACTTTGTATTTCCTGAACATTGTTCAGTATAAGATCTTTGAAAGAACTATTCTCTGTGCCTAAAAGAGTTGCCAGCATAACTTACCAGGAGCATCACATCTCACATGGAAAGCATTAGTGATAATTATGAATTGTTCAGGGACTTCCTGGTGGATCAAAAAAGCCATAATTACCTAAACAATAATTAAGGTATGCTGGCCAAAAAATATTCCTGTTTAAGGCAGACAAGCAATGTTAAATATGTTAGACTGATAAGAGGCAGATAATGGAATAAATAGAATATCAACAGACAAAATAAACAATAAGCAACATATTAAAACACATCAAAAACTCTACATGCAAGTATATATCCATTGCTAAGTACAGATGATAAAGCTATGCACAGAGATGCAGAAAAGGCAGAAATGCTTCACAGATTCTCTTCATCTATAGCTACGATTAGAGAGTTTAACAAAGAGTTGTGGCTCAACTTGGTTTCATCAGATTACTGATAATCAAGCAACTAAATTGCCTGCATTATCTTGGGCTGTCTGCCAAAGGTGTTTTTTTTTAAAATAAAAAATAAAAATAAATCAGCAGGTCAAGATAACAAAGACCAAAGAGTTTTAAAGGAACTAGTGGACTGTTAACTTTTTAATACATCATGGAAAACAACCTCATAAATGCCTAAAGTTGCAGTGTTGCCAACAAAATCTCAATTTTAAAGAGTTAGGGATGATTCCAGAGAACTGTGGACCAGCTAGCCTAGTCTTAATAATTGGCAAAATAATAAAAGATTTATTCATGACCTATCAACAAAGAATTGCAGACTAAAACTACAATTGCTGTGTTTCGTGGAAAATTGGTTTAAACAAACCACACTTATTTTTTTTTTTTTTTTTCTGGCAGGATTACAAGTCTGATTGATAGTGGCAGCTGTGAGAATAAAGTGGACTTGGACTTCTCCAAGATTTCTGACTCAACTATACCTAAATTCTTACTTAAAACCCCATATTCTAGTCAGCAAGTGGATTAAGAAAATGGTTCACTGACTGACCTCAAACTGTAGCTGTTAATGGAGAGCTACTGGCGTGTACAGCAACTGCACTGAGGTTGGTTTCTGGTCCAGCCCTAGTCAGTACTCTGTAAAAAGATCAAGGTAGTAATGAAACTGATTGTCAATAAAGTTAACAGATGACAAAGACCAGAGTAGATGAAAGCTCTTCTTCTTTGAAGACTGGTATAAGCAGTGACAAGACCATTATCGTTAAAACAAAGTACAAGTTACTCAGTGCAAAACACTTCAGAAGAAAAATACGACTCATAAGGCTCACCTGCACGTGACGCAGACATTCAGCCTGCATCCACATATGCTTGCAATTAAATCTTATGCCTCTTGTGCATCTCTCTCCAGCCTGGTCAGAACTGTTGGCACAGTACACCACTGCCTGGCTCTTTCTAGCAATGCTCCCAGTAAGAGAGGCCAAAATGAGTAAATATCCAAGAAAAAGAATTCCAGTAGACTCTCCTAAACTATGAATTACCCTACTTTTGAGAATTAATGCAATCACTACTTGGTTACTTAATGTATGCTCACACCAGCTGGTGTCCCCCCACCGCTGTCTCTGAATAGTATTGGTAATTAGCAAGACAGAAACAATGCAAAATAAGACTTATTAGCAGTCCCTGAAATTTTAATATTTGGTTTAAAATCCACATCTCTTAAGCTGAATGAAGTGTCAATGAGGTAGAAAGTGGTGCATTCAGAAATGGATATTGAGCTGGATATAAACAACTGCAACATGGATAGTCAGATTCAACTTCTAGTTCACATTTTAACTTTTTCCACAACTAATTTTCCTATGCAACTAAACCAGGCTGAGTGGCTTGAGTTTCCACAGGAGGCAGGTTGCAGTCTGACTGGTATGTCCTGCCAGGTCCTTCATTTGTAACATTTTCTGATCCCTGGGTAGACAGGAATTAAGTACAGCTGCTCTTCTGGTGAGACCTCAACTCATAAATGCATGTTTAAATGGTCATTAATGGAGTAACATATTGAAGATATAGCAGGTTAGGTGTCCCCATGGCTTTGTCAGCACCATGCAGACACTAGCTTCTGAAAGCAAGACAGCCAAGTCAGTCAGGAGTGTGCTGACACTGCGTTTATGCTGCTCCTCCTCCTGGAAAATGGTCTGAGGTGCTGTCATAAACCATAACCTAGATGTACAGGATCAACGTTTTATTCCAACACTCCGAGCACAAGCAACTGGTTTCCTTGGGCTACTAAGAAAAACTTAGACTCCATGCCATTGCAGCTTTTTGTGATGTTTAAGAATACATATTTCCAAACATCTCTCCTCGATATTTGCCTTTAGTAAGAATAATTGCTTTCTCTTGCACAAATCTAATCACTACTGTTGCTACATTTAAAAGACGTAAAATTGCCCAGTGTCCATGCTGTTCTGTGTGTACTTTAAACTGACAAAACCTTCCTGGATTTTATTGCAGATAAGGAACACTACAACTCTACTGACTTCTCATGCCATATCCGCAGTAATTTACAGCATTGTATAAACAGCCTTTTTTATTATTATTATTTTTTCCTCTCATAGCAGAAAGCAAAGCAATGAACTGCACACAGGCAGGGACTGCAGTCCCAGATCACCAGCACGCCCACCCGCATCTGTAGGGCTCACACCAGGAGCTGCCCTCACACCATTCACACCAAGAGGGCCACAGTTCCTTGCCTGTTTTGTGCCTCAGGGCTTGGACCATCCATCCATCCTCTGCTTTTTGCTCAAAGTGAAGTCCTTCTAGTTATCGACCTCACCTCTGATTGCCAGCAGTCAAAAGTTGGAAGTGCACAGGAAGGAAACCAGTTTGGGATGTATCCGAGCGAGCTCCAGATGCTCTGCAAAGGCAGGAGGAGCCTCCAGAAGCACACTGAACCATTGCCAGAGGCTGAGGGCAGTTTTCAATTGAAGTGGCTTGCAGATATTGGTTTGAAGGTGATGATATTGATAACAGCTCACTGTTAGTCTCGTGTGCTGATTTACCTTGGACAGAGTAGTGATAAATAAGCACGAAAAACTCATCTGTTGGCTGCATATGGAAGGCATTTAAACTCTATATTGACTAATTATTAGAATCTCCTGAGGAAGGTACTCCTCCCTGCCCTCAGACAGCATACTGCCTTTCCTCCAGATACCTGTGTGTCGACAGCTTTTATGGCTTATCCTAAAGTCTACGTAGATACGGCTGACATCTGCTGTAACACAACGCCTGATCCTTTTTAGGGGTTTGTGTACTGACATACTTCAAGGAGTTCCACCAGCAGTTGTGCTACACATTTCCTTATGTTAGGGGCCTTTTGTTGTTGTTGTTTAAATGCAAAGCTACAAAAAGGTCAGGTTGCAGTTTCATAGCTCTCCTTCCCAAGCTTTACATGGCACCAGCTTAGCCAAACGTAACTTTCTCCTCAGCTTGCCCACCCCTGGCTGACGCTGCTTTGGATTTCCCTCTGCCCACAGCCTGATGACGGAGAGGGCAGGTTGGTAGGATGGCTTCAAGGAAAAGGAACTGCTGAAACCATCACTGAGGTCCCCATAAATATTCCCCATGGACCTCATTACACATTTGAGCAAACATTACCTTCACTCACACAGCTAAATTTCCTGTTTGCTTGGCTGATCAATTCCTCATCAAATTTTAATGTCGGGTTCGGGCCGTCTGTGGCGTTTTAATTAGGCCCAAGATTGCACAGTGGTGGAGGCACAGCTAAGAGCCACCCGAGCCCCCTCTGCCTCTAGTCAGGGGGAGGGGGACGAGGGAAAGGAAGAGGCCAAGCACTAATTAGCTCCTGTTACTAGGTTAAGTCTGCTCTCTAGTGGTCACATCACACAGAGTACAGCATATACAAAGCCTATGGAAAACACTGTCTTAAGAGTAGCTGAAAGCCTCTCCATCAAATAGGAAAAAATATGCAAAACTCTTCATGCTTACTGCAACTTCGAGCACTTCTTCCCTTATAAGAAGTCTCATCTCCTCCTCCCCCCCTCCAGAATTTATGTTTCGGCATGAGAGAGAAGTGTGATTAACTGTGGCTATATCAAATCAAACGCTTTGCTCCAATCAGCACAAACAGTTTTGAATGATGTAGAAAACACAGCCTGTACACCCTGCTGTCCGTAACCATGCACAGCCACCGTCTGTCTCAGGCATCATCCGGGATTTTGAGCTGCAGTCACTTGCTGGCAAGTCTGAGTAGGTCTATGCATTTTGCTTGCAATGCATGCGAAGTTTTCATTTGGCTGGGTTTATAAATTAACCTGGATCCTTCTCTTTGGCTATAAGGACAGCAGCGTATTTTGGATTGCAGTACAAGTGGAATAAAGAAGCCTAGTATTCTGCCAATATTCCTCCTGCCCACATAACAAAGAAATCAAGTCCCTGACAGGTAAGTTTTATATTAGTCTTTTGACTTCAAAGAGTGCTGCTGTTTCACAGCTTCCTGAAAATGAACCTGTACCCATTCCCCAAAACGCGCACACACATTGCATGAGGGGTGTGCAAGTACAGAGCAATTAACAAACTTTTCAGGAGATGCTTCCACATGACAACAGCCTGCTTCATCCAGAACACATGGACCATGGCAACTCCACTCCCAATCCTGCGTAGTTTGACAATAGCATCTAGCCAAACTCCTCCTAAATCCACCAGACTGAAAAAGTTTAAGTTATATTAAAATCCATATAGATTTATTGCAAGAAAACAGACTGGAAAGAACTGAAAAAATGAATTCCTTATTTTCTTTTCCAGCTTGGGAGTGGTTGTTTAAAGTGTTATTCTGCATACAGCAAAAGCACTGTAAGTATTTAAAACAGCTGCTTGATTCACAAACACAAACTCTACCCACCTCTGATTTTCTTAAAATCACAGGTTCTTTGACACATTAATATCAGCAACGGTAAGAGCACCATTTTACTACCAAGTGGGGTTATAGCATACATAGCTGTTGGTGCCATAAGGAATATCCACGCAGTACACTTTGCAGAACAGACCCCAAAGTTACCAGGCAAGTGTACATATTCAGACACAAAGGTTGAATTTTAATTGTATCTCTCAACATAAGTGAAGACGTTTGGCTTAATTCTGACAGACACAAGATTTACATTTCTACATGAAAAGGACCAGAATAAAGAGTTTGTCGGAGTCTAACCCTTCTGCGTGAAACATAGATGCACTTAACATCTTTAACAACTTTAACAAGTGCAAATTAATTAGTATGATTAAAATGCCACTTAGCATGCAGTACAAGCATACCATAATGCTTAAGAAAAAAAAAACAAACACATTAGCTGGTCAGTGTAGACACTGTGTCTCACAAGGCCTGGACCATCTAACATTTTTTTCCTTCACTGGGAACTACATCAAAATAAAAGTGTAAAAATAAAATAAAATAAAATAAAAAAGACAGATAGTGCAGTATCTTTTCCCAGATAGTGCTGGGGTCTAAACAAGAACGGACAATGATCCCATACCTTAGCATAAAAACTCATCAGTCAAAAAAAAAAAAAAGTATTAAAGCATATATAACATTTTGTAGATGGTTAGAAAAAGGCAGAGGAAGAAACAGTTAATCAGGATTCATTTGCAAGAAAATCAGCTGTTCTAATAAGGAAATGCAACAGGAAGGGTTTTCTGCCTCAATTCAAATTTTGTGCAATGTTTCTGAGACCTTTACTGGATACAGGTTACTTTAAGCAGTAGCAGCACCTTTGCTTTGTTTCTCTTCCAGCTTTCACGGGTAACATTAATCTGTATTTATCTGGATTTCATTCCTTGCGAATAAAAAGCAGCTATCCCCAGGTTTAACTACTTTGTTTAAAAACAAAAACCAAAACAAACGAACAACAAGCCATGCAGTAAATGAATACAACTACATTAGCTTCAGTTCTCCTAAGTAACCAAGTGAGGTGAATTCTACCAAGTCTACCAGTAAAACTTTACTCACATCAGCAAGCATCTTTCAACTCAAAGCATGCTACAAGCCAGACCACATCTCAGAAGCTTTCAAAACCTGCACTTTGCAGACAAAGGCATAACTCCTCCTCTCCCTCAACCCTGACTGAGCAGTGTTTGGCCCTCAATGCTTCTTTCACACCTCAAATGCCACCACAGCTGCTGTACATCAATACTCAGTAGCAGTTTAAGACCAGGAAGCTCAAATACAGGATGCCATTGACATTGGGAAGACAAAATGCTTCAGGGGGTAGGGTTCCATTCAGGGACAGGCAGCTCCTCCTTCCCCTAGCTCTGCCCTCAGGTGGGTGCTGGCAGAAGGACTCAGGGTGGGTTCAGCCCCACAACCAACCATTGCCCCAGAGTAGGGATCATTTACTGCAGGCAGCTTTTATTTCCAAAGAGTTTCCACTGTCAGGAGTTCTCCCCAAATCAATGTTATCACTCCCACTTGTAATTTTACAAACTTCAAAGGGTTAAGACAGCAAGCACATTTATTGACTGGTGCTTCTTGGTGGGATCAGTAAAGCATGACTGATTAGAGCCCAGTTCTAAAGAGCCCAGCTTTGTGAGGCCGGAATAAATAGGAGCCTGTCAATAACTCAGATCCAGGCATATTGACATAGTTTACAGCCTCAATAGGCAATTAACACTTTACAGTGGATATTACCCAGTAGCCTCCCCATGTTTTACTGCACATTTTCTGCCGTCAGCTGCAATATTGAAGGTTTGGAATAAAAATGATATTGGACAGGCAGCACCTTTGTTCAGCTGCACAGAAATTTCTTTAACATCTGGGAGAGATCACAGTTTTGTTCCTCTTTATTCACTCTCCCACAACCATTGTCTCGCTTTCTCCATCATTTACAGTTTCTAGCCTACATTGGTGAACTCGAGAAACTCCTAGCTGAGTAATTAAATCTTTTGCATGCCAAAACTCTCTAGGGAAACTCCAAAAAAGTGACAATCTCAGCCTTTTCCCCAACCATGGGACAGGCTAAGTTCACAAACAAACGCCTCTTTGGCAGACAAAGTATACTGACGAGCAACCAAAATCCAGCCAGGAGCATTTAAAACAGAAATAGCTGAAGCAAGTTACATTCAGCTCACAGCCAGCTGTTGTAATCAGGTCCACAGATCAAGACAGAACTGCAGTAGTGCTTCCTACTAGTGCTGCGTTCACAGAAAGAGAGGAAAAATCACCAACACAGTGCATTTTTCCTTGGCTTTTGAGCTAGCCATGGTCCAAATAGGGCCATTTGGCATTTTGGTACCACTACCATGGCTCTTCATCTCAGTTTCTTTGTATCAGCAACATCAAAGGACAAAGTCCTGAAAAGCAATCCAGAATCACATCCCAAGCTTGCTAGTGTTGGCATGCACAGAGTCACCTGCCCTGACACAAGGTAGCTGGAAACACAAGAAAGCAGAAGCAAAACAAGAATTTACAACATTTTGTATAACGAAGATATTGCTCACCCCAAAGCAAAGGAGGAAACCTTACCAGCCCCCCAGAACTCTTATTTATAAACCAGAAGAGAGCTGGGAGAGGCTCCACTCATTCACAGAATGGTTTCAGCTGCTGCTCTTTGCCCTGTCCTGAGAGGAACCTGCAGACAGCACAGCAGGACTCCCTCCAGCTGGCACCCACGAGGAACCCCACGGGAAGGCTGAGGAGGTCGGCAGGGCCCGGGAGGTTTCTGCCCTCCTTGGAGGCCGGGGTGCAGCTGTGGGCGCCCGCTGGTCAGGGAGAGGTTCAGCACCCCCAAAATCAGCTCAGAGCAGGTGTCAATGCTTCGTTGTGCTGGCCAGGTAGAGGAGCAATACCACTCAATATGAACTCCCTGCTTTGCAGATAAGAACAGCACTGAAGTTGCTCCTGGGATCTGTGACGGACTGGGAGTTTTGGTGCCTGTTGTTAAATCATTAAGTTCCTTTTCCTAGGTGTGCTTTTGAGGAGCCCAGGAGGAGAAAACTCCACCATGAGATTGCAGCATTCTTTAGGGCTGACACATGAGGGTGAAAATTAAGAGGTTTCTATTCTTTGGGACTAGACAGTTACAGGTTCAGAATGAAAGAAAAAAGCCCTCATCATTGTCATACAAAGGCTCAAGTGAAATTACACTGAGATCGGCAGCACCATTAAACGCGAGCCACAGAATTCCCACAGGCACCATTTCCAGCAAGAAAAGGAAATCATTTTCACCATCTATGTCTGGCAGAAGATTCTCTCTCTTGCCTTCCTTTTTCTTTAAAGGGAGGAAAAATCTGTAGATCACAGATTACTTGATGGCGAGGGATGATAGGGGATTGATCTTCATTTATCCTGTGTCCTGTAGCAAAATACACCAGCTGAATTTTCCAAGAACAGAAAGAAACAAACCCAATCCCCAATTGCCAATATTTCTCCTCTCTGAAAAATGTGGAAGCCTTGTAAACCCTTTTAAAATAGAAATGTATTTTGCTCCTCACTTTTTTGACTACTGAAATATCACATTGATTTTAACTTAGTTTGGATGCACTGAATTTATCAAATAATTGAAATTGATATCCTGTATTTACATGCATCAGATGGATTTGCAAATCCATTTACCATTGGCAACTCCCAGGTACTTCTGAAGTGGGGAATTTGAAGTTATAATCTGTTTAATAGAAACCTTGGACAAGCATAATTAATGACAAAGTCACCATGTTTAAGAGGAGGAAGGATACAATTTCTGAGGATGCCTGAAGTGCTGTGGAGCTTTTAGCACTGTACTAAAGGCTTCCTACAGACTTGGCAACCATTGGGAGCATTTGAATACGGCGTTGCCCAGCTAAGCCTGGGCAAGCTTGGTCCTGAACCAGAGGCAAGGCCAGCACGAGGGTACAGACACACTGACAGGGAACAACGTTATACACATGCACCTCTGCTGGTTCCAGGGGCCAGTACCTCCACTGACAGATTTTGCATGGGTAGCTCCAGAGTCTCAACAGGTTTTGCAGTGACTGGGTTAAGGCATCATAAATGGATAGCTCACTTTTGAGGAAACATAGGGCTTAAGTTCCAGAGTCACTTATGTGCTTCTGAAAATTCAGAGATAACAGCTGGATATACATAATGACTGGCTTTCCATTTTTCTTGAGAGAGAAATAGAAATAGCATAGTGGCTTTCTTCCCTCTCCCTGCCCCTCCACATACACAGAACAAAGTAGGTTAGAGATGCAGTGGAAGAAATACCAATTCACGTGGTGTCCTTCTTGCCAAGAACTTGCTGGGACCTGCTTCATCCAGCAAAAAAAATAAATCTTAAGTCACATTTCCAAAGGCAGAAAAGATGAATAAGCAGAGTCCTGGATGTGAAACCAACCATTTCTGTCTGCCATTTCTACAATGCATCCCTGGCAGACTGCTTGGAGAGAAGCAGCTGTGAGAGCACCAAAGGAGACAAAGTACAACTTGGTCCCGAGTTGCTACTTGAAGAAAACAATCACTTCAAACCCCTTGTCTTTAATATCTTTTACCGCTGTAACAAAACGGCGTACGTAAGAACAATGTGAAGCATACACAAACAGCACATTTCCCCAACCAGGCACAGTCCTGAAAGTCTCAATTCTGGACTTGAAATTGCAAAATGCGCGTTGTCAGGAAACAAGATAATGTTCAGCCTAAGTACAAACAGGCAGCTCTGACCTTAAGGAATCCTGGTAGCTAGTGCAGTAACCAAAGGGGAAAAAAATACACAAACACTGCGAGAAATCAGTCCCCAGATCTTGCTTTGTGCTTGCACCAAGCTTCTTTCTTCTGCGGCCCCTTTTCTGGAAACAGGTGATATCCCCATCCTGCTTTGCTGAGGCAGACAGCTTGGTCTGGCAGCCTGAGCTGTGACCCTTGCGTGGTGTTCTGCCAGGCAAGGACATCTGGCAGCTCCTCTGATCTGAAGTCCTGTGGTTTTCTTTGTGATGTGGCAAAGCACATGGCCCCCAGTACATCTGTATAATTAATGTGAGGGGAAAATATGAGCAACAACAGAAAAAAAAAAAAAAAAAAAAAAAAAGGAAGACAAAAAAGAGCCCTCAAAGAACAGAAGCTGTTCAGGGTCATCAGAAGGTCTGATAGTAAAAGATCTCTGCGGCACAGAACCGCAGGAAGGTTTTGCCTCCATACATTGGGGTATTTAGGGGATGAGAAGAGTTCAGTGGTGCCACGTGCCACTGAACAAGTTTCTTCATCTCTTGGGACATGTGTTTCACCATTTTCTAACAGTTTTCAAGCCCTGCAGGGCAAGGTCTCTCACTGTATTTACATGTAAAATCCTGGTCTCAGACTCAATAGCAGGATCGAAACAAGAATAAGGCAGTCATCTGCCTACAGCAAGCAGGAGGAGTTACCACATCTGCAACACATTTTGAACACTATTTGTTGTGTTTTGCTGCACTGTTGTTTTCCCAGCATTTTAATGGGGACACGTGACATCTGCAAAGGACAGCTAAAGGTTCAGCTGCAGCAAGGGCCATGGCCCTTGAAGAGCAGAGCTGGCAAGCTGAGCGCAGGCGACAAGACACACCAAGAGCAAAGCTGCGGTGACACAGAGCTGAGAACACCCACGCTGGGCGAGGACTCTCAGAGGCCATGGCTCTGGTGGCACCAGGGGACAGGAACTCCCAGAGCCACTGGGTTGCCTCTAACCCCCTTCCACTCAGATCTCAATTCTTTCCAACGCCAATAGATGAAAAATGGAGAAAAAACAACAAGCCTTTTTCTCTTAATGGAGAAAGGGAAATCCTGAAATTCAAAGGAAACTTTTGTTGTGATTTATAATATAAAAGCCCGTAATCAGGGAAGTGTTAATTTCTTCCCCCGCACATGCACCGAAGGTCATAGGTAGGGGGTGAATTTCCATGTCTTATGTTATCAACACTCTCCTGCTCAGAGGTCCCTGGTGCCACGCTCCTTCATGGGGATATCATTTGTATATGCAAAAGCCCAAGTGTTATTCCATTGCGTTAATGGAGACTTAATGTGGTACCAAGTATTTTTTGGTAAACCTTTATTTTAGATTTCTCATCATTATGAATTCATTTTACATTGGAAGTAATAGTCCCACTTCTAATGAATTCATCTGGTATTAGGATTGCTCACACAAGTGTGTCCATAGGTGCTCAAGTGCAGTTTAGCATTAGTTAAGTGAGAGTTAATGGACACTAAAAGTCCCACTTATTTTCTAAGAGATCCGTTAAAAAAAAAAAAAAAAAAAGAAAGAAAGGAAGAAAAAAAAAAAAAAAAGACAAAAGCCAGCCAGCAATAACACAGAGATCTGTTCTCCACATGTAATATTTGTTTGGAGAGCAAGGGTGGCTTTTAAACATTGACTGAATGGATGTGTATCAGGTGTCAGAGTGCAAGAAGCTGATGTGAGTAAGGGAAGGAGAGGGTGAAAATTTGGACTGAAGACACAAGGGAAAGGAGGCAAGCCCAGGACAGAAGAAAACTGTTGCCTGATGCCAGACAGACAGAGGTGACATGGCCCCTCTGTTGAGCAAGCAGTTCTGATTGAGCAGTAAACACCAGCAGTTCAGCAGTGACTATTCAGAAAAAGGTCTTATATGAGTGAAATCAGTTTTTACTTTAAATACCATTATCTCTGAGCAACCAAGAAAGCAATGAACACACAGAGTCTAAGTTTAAGTTTCGTCTTTCATAAAACTGTCTTTAGTAATTTGTAATATCTCAGCATTAAATCAAAATAGTTTTAATGTTGTTAATAATAAAAACAATAATTTCAACTAGGTGAGGAAGAAGAAAGGATGCTTTTCCTTAACATTCAAATACAAACAAAAGTGAAAAACACTGAGCTTTGTGATTCATCTTAACAGGAAGTAAATCACTGAAACAAACTTAATCTTGGGGCAAAAACAGCTATTAGTAGGATTCAGGCTTAACATCCCATAGGAGTGCTAGCGTCTAATCTATTGGACAGACTCACTCCTTCACTTTATATCCCATAACTTTGCTTCAGAAGGTGAGACACAGAAAATCCAAACGTACAAATTCTGCAGCAAGGAAGCTCCAGGTGCTGCAAAATTTGTTTTACTGAGCAACACTGTCAGCTCAACCTAAGCATTGCCCCAGCGAGAAGCATATGCCAAGTAATCATGCAAATTGGTATGGGTACTTACCAGTTATCATCTTACCAAAATGACTACAGGTTGGTTTTTTTTTGTTTGTTTTTGTTTTTTTTGTTTGTTTGTTTGTTTGTTTGTTTTCCTGAAATTAAATACTAGCATTTGTCCCATGTCCCATCCTGTCCCGTCTGTGTGTCGTGTCCTCCCTACCCAAAAAAAAAAAAAAAAACAACTGCAGGGCATCATGTTGAATGCTCTAAAATTCAAGGGTTTTGTTCAACCTGTACTAACACAGAGATCCTGCATGTTCCCAGTCCTGTACCAGGGCACACAAAGCACAGCACTCGTAAGAGTCATGGGAAGTCAGCACTAGGAGGTGCTACAGCAAGGCCAGATTTTATTTTATTAAATTTGCTTTAAGAACAGAGATGCTTTGTAGTAGTATTCTATTTAGATGTGAAAGACAAGCACTGATACAGACTGACATTATTTCCAAGCAGGGAAAAAAAATATATTTATATATATATATAGAGAGAGAGAGACACATTATACATGTATCTATAGGAAATGGGGGCCAGCAAGGGGTGCAGTGGACAGCAGCAGCAAACAGCAGAGGGATACGGCTCTCAGCTGGCCACGGGGAGCAAATGGAAGGGAGATGCAAAGACAGCAGAGAGCTGTGTGAAACAGAGCAAGGCAGAGGCAATGCGGGCAACACATTTTGCTACCTACCTAATCCTTCCCTCGGTTGATGCCAGCCTCCAAAATGTCTTGCCACAGCTCTGTTCCACTCTCTGATGTAGGTAAGTGTATGGCTCAACAGAGCATGCTAAAACAACTTCATAAGCAACCTGAAAAGCAAATAACAGAAAGCATTTTACTTTTAAAAATCTACTTTCATCAGTTTAAGGTAATTAGTTCTGGGAGATGATGATAGAGCAGTGAAAGTTGCTGCAAGTGACAGCAGTGAAACTCCTGACACAGATACAGTGCAGATTGCACGACCAAATAACACTTCCTCTGTTTCTGAAATCACATTGTCAACAATGTTTCCAGGCCCCGAAATTAGCTGAAGTAATCAAGAGCTGTTGGCAGTAAACAGCAGGCGTCTTGTTGGCTTGCTTTTCTTTTTCACTGCTAGTGTGACAATCTCTGGTCATGGATTAAAGAAAACATCTCACCTGTAGCAGCCTTCCGTAGTCTCCCTCTGCCTGTGTCCATGGGGCTTCTGCAAGCTCCTCCATCCGCATCCACGGGGCGTGAATCAGATGGCAGCTCTGAGAGCTGTGCCCTTCTCACTTACGATAGACCAGAAAAGCAGACAAATCTGCAAAGATCCGTCATATTCACTCCTTGGGGGTTACCTCATGTATTTACTACGCCTACGTTACCAGGCACCAAGCTTCCAGTTGTGCCTTTACACCCAGAAGGTAGCATTCTGAGAAGTTTCCCCTTCACAGCTCAGTTCTGTGTGACCTGCATAAGCACCGGCCTATACGAAGAGGCTCTAATATCTCCTATCTACACAGTAACAAGGTGACAGACACTGCGGAGACCACTACCAGCTGACCTTTCAGTCACCACTTGCCCATCTTATGTTTCCTTAGAACCAGAATCACAATTTAACCCAGTGCTAGGCCTAGCTACGAGACTGACGTAAAGAAAAAACACTCTTCTGCTGCCTGCCAACGAGGGAGCTTACTCTGGTAGACACTGGCTGCCAGCAGGCGCACAGACCTGCCCTTCCATTGACACTTTCTCTGCCTCTTGCTGGGAGAAGTCCTGCACGAACAACCAAATCTTTGGCTCGCTTCCTCCAGGCCAGGCCTTTGGCCCAGGAACCTGCTGGTTGCTGGAGCTCTGGAGAGCTGCTTGAAACCAGCGTCTGACAGCTGCAGAAGACAGCACAGGATGGGGCCTTTTCTGTTTTACCACGAAGGACAGAGGTGCGCTGGACAAACAGGGATTATCCTCCCTCCCTGCCCCTGCCCCCAGCTGTCTCCCAATGCCCATCAGCAGATGAAGCATGGCCGTGAATCAGGACCATTTCAGAGGGAAGTTCCCCTACAACAGCATCCCAATTCAGTGGAAGACTTGCATGTTCCTGTGTGAAATAGCTGCACACTCACATGAGGACACATCTTGTTCTCTTTCCTTCTGTTTCTTGCCACTTTGGATGTTCTTGCCTGTTTTGCAGTGTCTTCAGCTGACCACCTCTGAGACAGCTATGAGGCTTTTTATTCTCTTTAAAACCCCTGAGGAAGCACCTAGGCAGGATTTTTTAATTTACTCCCGTGCACCATTTCTGAGCCATGGCACCAGGCCCACTGACAAGAACGATGCACACATCAGAATGGCTTTTGTATACATCTGAAGCACAGGACCAGGAGGGCCTGAGAAGGAACAACTGAGGAACACTGTTTTTCCCCTGTGTGAGGGATTTCAGCCCTTTTATTTCATAGCAGCAGGCAGTACGTCGCTGCCAGCATTGCATATTTCCACATACGTTGGCCCAGATTTGGTTCTGGTATAAAGAAAGCAACTGAACAGGAAAGGGAAGAGGGTATACCACTAAACTAAGGTCAAGGAATCCATCCTACCCAGCTACACCAAGCCTCACTTCAGTTCACTCTATTCCAGCTCTATTTAGTGAACGGGTCTTCGGCTGAGAAAAACATAATTCTTATTTTTTCAAAGTCAGAATGATCTGAAAGCATTGCACACAAAGTAAATCCTATGCTCTGCCTGTGGAAGGGAAAAATCGTTAGCTGTGTAGTTGATCTGAAATGCCAAGACAGAGAAAGACACTTCTCAGAGTGATAAAAATCAGGAAATAAAGCTATTTTTGAAATAAAGCTTGTTCTCCCAGCTCTAAATTTGTTTCTCTCTAAATCTGTAGACAGAAAATCTTAGAGTAAAACATTTAAACACTGATCCTCATCTAAACCCAATTTCTGAATAGCCAGTAAAAATTGTGTTTTTATTTTAAATATTCTGAGTTTCAGAAGTGAGATGAAGAAAGACATTTTTGGATAGTGAATGGAAGAAGTGGAGAAAATCAACATCAGCACATGCAAGTAAATATTCAGAGATCGTGAGAGACAATGTCTACAAATGGATGAAAAGTGGGAGAAAAAGCACAAGTTGACAGTGTTGGAATCACAGCCATCAACTTAATATTTGGCTGCAAATATCAAAGGAATTCAAACATACAAGAAGAGAACTGAGTTCACCAAATCATTCATAACAGCACAGGCAGAGCAGGGGAGAGTCTAACATCCTCACAAAGTGATGATATTTCAACAGAGGTCTTATTGCCAAAGGCCATAATTACAACTGCGCAGTTTAATCTTGCACCAGGTCTTGATTTAGCCTCCAGGTTTGGCCTTTCGTCTGTGCCCACAGGCTTTGTGTGCACAGCTGGCACACATGGAGGTGTCTCACGTCCTTCTAAAGGTAACATAAAAATACAGTGGAACCTCCAGTTCTATGTTTCTTTTTCTTTTTTGAAGGTGAAAGAAGAGTTGTCTTTAAATTTGTCCCTTCTGTCTTCATTTTCATATAGTTTATTTGTGGTTCAATTATTATGACATTCTCCCGGCGGATAGCGATGCTTGGGGAATCTGGTAATACTTACCAAAAAAATAAAATAAAAAAGCAGATCCTGTCTGCCAAGCAGAAAGTAATTAAGGATCCTGGAACACACAGAGGGCAATAAAGTTATTGAAGGAAGAGTATTCATTAAGCAAGATAAAACACAGCAGGAAATGTGTTCCTGGGCCTGTCCGCTGTGCCCTACACAACATCAGGTGTTCGAGGCCCCGCACCGCAGTGCTCCACGTAGGACGGTGCACGGCTGCAAGCCAGGGGCTGGAGAAACGGCACTAATGAGTGGAAAGCCCAAAGTGCAATATCTCACTGCTCTCCTGCACCAGCCCTTGTTTAAATTAAAGTTCAGCAGTCAGCTGAAATAAGGCTGGATAAATAATTCCCAACATTTCTTAGCCTAAATTTGCTGCTCAGAATTACTCTAGCACAATGTTGTGTTCATATGAACTCTCAGTTGGTTGAGAAATGACTCTCAGTAAGTGTTTGCTACAATATTGCCTCCGCTTCTGACAGGTGCCTGTACAAAAGAGAGCATCAAAACAGAAAGGAAACATGCAACACAAATGCTGTATGTACAGTTAAGTTTCTACCAGTTTCTACCTGGCAATCCTTCAGTTGGTGTCTTCAGGCAAGCTGCAGTAACAGGAACTCCCCACAAAGTCCAACACGTAACCTCTGACGTGACAGCTCCAGTCCCTGGGCATGCCACGTCCCACCCCAGAGGCTGCTGCATTTCACTGCTGATGGAAAAGATCTAGGTGCGTGGAAAAGACCTTCAGAATCACCCCTGTGTATCCAAAACTCTCTCTTAAGTAACTGTGGCTATCGCTGCAACATCTTACATTGTCACCACATAGGAAGCTGTTGCTGTTCCTACTTTACCAGGACAAAGAGCCTTGTCTTGCTCAAAGGCACACAGAGAGCACATGGCAGGAGTGGGAAGTGAAGCCAGGTCTCCTGGCCCTCGTCATACCCCAGTTCCTGACCTCCTTCATGACAACCTAAGATATTCAGGGATTTTTTTTCCCTTTGTTTCTTATTCTTCCTGTACTCAGAATGTATTTATGTTTTATTTTCCACCTTTTCCGTTCAGCCCTTTAGGCTAGAAGCTTAACATGAACCACAAATACACGTGGCTCCAGGCGCTAACGCTATCTGGTAATTTCTCTCCATTCTTGCCAACTGGTTGCGATGCGTTTGTATTCGCTAATGATCTAAAATGCTTACACAACAGGTAACGTGCACAATAACCAAAACCCCTAGATTAAAATAAAACTGTTGTGGTCCCACCAAGGCCAATTCAAACATGCAATAAGTGTAATACTATCAGTGTTTAATTATGTTCCACAATAGGGCACTTGAGTTCCCAATTTCTCAGATAGATACACTTTAAGAGACCTAGCAGGAGCCTGCTTTCCACAACTTTATCCAACCAATCTTAACAAAAAGATATGCATTTTTCCCTTTTCCGCAGGTGCAGGCTGGGAGAGCTCCTGCTTTTCCAGAACCACTGGTTCCACCTTGTTTCAAGCTCTACTCCCACCAGGCAGCTCGCACTGTGCAGCCCCAAACCTTGCAAGATGTTTCCTCAATTTATCAACTTTTCCCCTTTAGTTTCTGTGTGCACAAGCAGTACTGTGAACTCCTCAACTCACTCTACATTGCCAGCCTTGGGCTGTCTCACCTGAGGTGGGATGTGACACTTTTCCACCTGAAACCAAGAGTTTCCTGTTCAAAGATCCCCTCTGAGTGGCCCAACAGATGTAGTTTACCACGTGGCAGGCAGATGGAAGCATGACGAGGAAAAGGGAGAAATCCAGCGTTGGGAAGACCAGCATCTTTGTCTGAGTATATAAAGCAGGAGTTTATCATAATTTATTTATAAAAACTATTTCTAATCTAATTCTTCACATATTATCCAGAGGCAAAAGAGATGAGACAAAAAAATGGCTCTTAATCAGGAATTGCCACATGGAGGGGGGTTTGATTAATATGCAAAACATAGATTATAAATAGATTTATAAATAAATGATCAACCACGGCTGCTGCTTTATTTATCTATGGACTTGCAGAAAATTTGAAGGCTGAATTCTGATTAAATGAGAATCGCCACTAATGGTGGACTGACTGGCTCAGGGGGACTGGTAAAGGAAAGTGAGGATGCATTTGCATAGCACCTTTGATTCAGAACAACTCCCAAGTGCTCTGCAGAATTAGTATTATATTTTAGGGGTCACTTCATCCATTACTGAAACACAGCCTCTGAGGAGGAGGAGAGGTAACTTTCTGCATCTATTTTGCCTTTCTTCAAAGATCTCCAATCACTTTGCACACTAATTAAGCCTCACATTCCCTCTGTGCAATCTACTCCTCCAGAAAATTGCTAAACCAGTGTGACCTGCGGTACTGGGAATAAAACCAAGGAAAATTCATCAGCTATTCCTTGGTCTGACTTCATTTCACTTCCAGATCATCAGGCTGAGTTCAGTGGGCACCTCAGGAAGATTTTCTCACCTGAATGGCAGTACAGATCCCAAATAACTACATGCTGACAACTTAGGAGGACCATCGTGCCCAGTATCAGCCCAGCCCAAACTTCTCATCGAAGAGCACTGCAGTACCCCACTGCAGCAAAGCCTCAGCCCCAAAGTGTGCAGCTCTGACCTCAGAGCTCTCATTTCTTTTTCTCTGATCCATTCTGCCATGGAAGCATGCACATCGCTGGGAGACTGAAGTTCAGCATGACACTGGAAGCCAATCTCCATCCAGCAGCCGTCAACAAGGGCACAGGGGAAGCACGTATCTGCCAAACATGCCTGCAACTCGACTCAGCCTCTCCTGGTTACCCTGCCTTTTAAAAATAAGAAAGTCAAAGCATTTTTTTCATACAGCAAAGCTGTCCTGCCAAGTCAGTTTTCACAGCTGAACACTTCCTAAGGTGCCAGTTCTGCAATTCAGGGCCTGGATGTGATCCCCCGAGCATGATGGATAGCTTTAAAATGAAGGCACAGCGAGAAGTGCCAGCTGTCCAGGTACACACTGGATCAGCACGGCTGATCTGTCCCTCCTCCTCCCGCCTCCCTCTGAGGCAGAGCAGGAGCACATCCTGCGCAAGGGGGGCTTTGATGGCAGGAGTGATGTGTGAGCCCAGAAGACGTTGGTGGGGGCTCAGCCACGCATGGGCCACACCTCACCCAAATGTGTGCCTGCTTTTAGCGTGTCCAACGTGATGTGCCGTTATGTGGCAAGTTTGGGTGTCTTCTTTTCCATCTCTTTTTTGGCCACCTCACTTCTGTCTTCTTCATCCCAACAACCAGTACTAAAAGTAGAGGGAGAACAAACGCTGAATGAACTCCTCTTCCCCAAATAAAGCAGGCCAACCTACAAGCTTACCCCCTCCCAGTTCCCTTTCCAGGTTTCCAGATGTCCCTACAAAGGGATTCCATTCCAAACCACCCTGTTAATCCACAGTTTCTGTGTTGAGCTCAGACAAAAAGACCTTCTTTAACCTCTCTGTCCACTACAGCAGGTGACCACGCTCACATTTCACAGGGCCAGCAAGCGGCAGGAGCCAGCTTCAGCAAGGGCTCCTCTGCAGCACTTGGTATTTGAGGACGAGAGACCCGGGCTGAATCTCAGTCATGCTGCACACCAGCACGGCTGCTTGCACACCGTGCAGATGCAAAATAAGGGTTCTTCAAAGGAGAAGATGCATCTCTACACAGGTTTTTACATCTCACAGTGTTTTTCAAGACAGCCCAGGACATGATCCAAGCACTCTGGGGAAGCTGATTCCTTAAGTGACATGGTTCCAGCTCCATGCAAAAGAAACCGCATGCCAATATGGCCCTCCTTCCTCTCTCCACCCAGCAAGTTAACAACGTTGACAGTCTATTGACAAAACACAGAGAATTTTACCACAGCAATAATAGTGTGTCCAGAGAGAACATTACCGCTCACTGCCCAATTAGAAGAACGTTGAATGCACGGAAATGCCTTTTAAATAAACACTTGATAACCCTCAATAAAACTGTAAGAGTTACTGCAGATTTACTACCCAGGAAGGGAAGGCTCTTCACGGCGCCGCCAGGAGCTTATTGCTTCTTATTTAATGCTGATAAATGCAAGAGCTTCACAGTCCCACAGCAACCTGGGGTAGAGCAGCTTAGTAGGAAAATAAAATTGGTGCCTTACGACCTGCTCGCAGCGAGATGGATGAGAACCACCAGTTTGCCACGATGCCTTCAAGTTGCTTGTTGTTGCTCCACGCTGTGCAGCATTCACCTGGGGACAAGCACACCACCGATGTGCTGTGGGGTCCTCTCAGGCCCCGCAGGAGCAGAGGGAGCTTGGGTGGGATCGCTGCCCTTTGGCTTCTGCCTATCCTCAGTTCTTCTACAAAGAGCGCAGCCGTGATACACATCGGTAGCCATGACAAGACCTCTCTTCTTGCTGTCTCACCTGGAGGAAAAAGGTCACTGTAAAGAGAGGCAGGAAGGCTGATACTGTGGGGATGCTCAGACAGTATTTGGCTTTTCTGAAAAAGTGTGATTGGTGAGGAGGAAGGAATGGGTTGGCTCTCTTTATGCTAATCCAGGTTTCCCAGCCACCTCCGGCGACAGCCCTTCCTGGACTTGCACAATGGGGATATTCACAGCCCCAGGGAGGATACCGCTGCGCATTTGTTCTGTAAATGAGCATTGACATAAAGGTCTTGCCCTTGCTGATGAGCACTGATGTGTTGTTTTCTGTATTCACAGTTCCCAGTGATAGGGAAGTATATACAGGGCGATTTCTTTCCCCCCTCCTTAAGAAGTCTAGTGGGGAACAGCCCAGCACTCAAAAAATAAACACCCCCAAAAAATCATTACTACTTATCATCTTCATTGACTTGAGCAGGTTTCCTCCTCTGTGACCCTTTCATGTGTGCCTTACCTGCCTGGGAGTGCCCAGGGTGCCACGAGGCGCCGGCCCTGCCAGCAGCACCGCGAGGTGGAAGCTGCCATCTGCAAGGTGGTCTCTGAGGCTGCACTGCAAGGACAGGGTGCAACGAGACTCCGAGGTCCCGTTCAGTGCCCTAACCTTGCTCTTCAGTGTACATTTCTTTTCACTGGGTATTTAAGCACATGCATTGAAAAGATTATTGTTCTCCACAAAATCTCTCATTAAAGCAGATCTAAATGTAAGCCTACATACCCACCCTGCACAGTTGAGAGGTCAGAAGCCCTAAATAATTTGGTTTGGCCCACTTGTTGCGTGGCAGCAGATTTACTCCAGTGCTGCACTTCCAGCTCTGAACGGTTCCTTTCCCAGCAAGGATCAGGGAATGGGCCCAGCGACTGGCAGTCTCTAAGGCCCAGCCACTTGTGTACAACAGAGCTGAACTGGCCCCTTCAGCTAATGGCAGTGCTTCCCATTGCATGGCTACTAACGGCTGAGGTTTGTTTTATTTTAGCATTGGCTGCT
The DNA here is from genome assembly GCF_011077185.1 of Oxyura jamaicensis. Classification (NCBI taxonomy): domain Eukaryota; kingdom Metazoa; phylum Chordata; class Aves; order Anseriformes; family Anatidae; genus Oxyura; species Oxyura jamaicensis. The sequence goes on from NC_048912.1 coordinate 3,089,358, forward strand.
GTATCTGATATTGAGCAAGCTGGTAAACTGCATTTTGGAGACCTTTCCTATGCAGGCTGTTAATGCTCCAGCAATGGAGGACAATCCAATAAAACTTTCCTCTAGGCTCCCACCATTATTTCTTACCCCAAAATAATATTAAATGTGATCTACTATTGTAGTAATTAAAGGGATAAGGACCTCTCATACAAGTAAGTTCAGTTATCTATGTACTGCTACTCCAATTGCTTGCAGAATGCAAAGCCATCATAGACATCACTGAAAGATGAAAGAGTTTAAGCCATTTAAAATGACTCTACATTATTCCTGTGGGACAAAAGGCACAGCATTTTTCAAGTGCGGGTGCATCAACACCTTCAAACCTTTCCTCTTTTAAGCCTCGGTCACGTTGCACAGCAGAGATGGAGCCTTACTGGTTTTCTCCTTGGGGAAACTGAGGCAAAGATGACTAAGTAAAAAGGAAAGAAAGGAGGATTCATTGGGCTCATAGATGCTAGAACAGGACCAGAGTGCCCAGCTGAAGATAGATACAGATTTAGGAAGGTAATGCCCTGGCAGCTTTCAATTGCTGGGATGCAGAGAAGAAAAAATTGCTCTAAATCAAAACCATGCTTAAAGAGCAAAAAACAACACTCAGTAATGAGGATATTGGTGCTGTATTGTCCAAATTGCCTGGTGATTTTTTCTCCCCCTAAAACAATGGGGTGAAACTTGCTTATCTCCTGCATAAACGGGAGAGGGATGGTGACCAGCACAGGAGCCTCCATCCCTTTAGCAATCTACATTTTGGAAAACACCTTCAAAATACGGGTCCAAGTTTGTGTAAAAAGTGAAAATATTTACTTGTAACCACTTTCACATTCCTAGAAGGCTCCTGCAGTTTTTCACACTAATTCAGAGGAGAGGAGAGGGAGAGGAGAGGGAGAGGAGAGGGAGAGGAGAGGGAGAGGAGATAAGAGAAAAGAAGTCTATGAATTAGATACCTTGCTGGTGTGTAATCAGGCTGTGGATGAGATTACAGCAACACTGTATCCTTTTACTCTGTCTCCTGAATCAGTAAATAAAATTAAAAAAGAGTAAAAGACCAGTCTCTCTCTGATACCAGATGAATTGTCTGGTTTTGATGTGAAAACAGGAAATATTAAGACACTAAACTGTCAGGAAAGCAAAGGCTTTCAGAGGAAGACCTTCTGATAATGACATTTAAACTAGAATTAGTTAAAGAGCAGGAATAAATAATATAAAATATACAAAACCTTTGTTTTCACATACACACAAAAAACGAACATCCAAACTGAATTTTCAATGCTCACAATTAATAATATAAAATTTCTCACATCAATTTTAAATAATTGTTGTGAACGCTGCATATGGTTCATACCTCTTCTGTCTCTTCAACAAATGCAGTGAGGTGACTGCTGTCCTGCCTCCTGCCCTCTTTCCCCTCATCCAGAATGGCATCTAAATATTTCAATTTTATTTATTTATTCATCTGCTTATTTTACTGCTCCATTTCTCTTAATGCCAAATGGGATTTCAAAATGTAGAGGAAGTTTTGGGAAGATATTTGTGAAAGAACAAAGTGGAAAATGGGAGAGAAAAATGAAGCAATGCCTACAGAATGTTATTTCAGTTTAGGGGAAAATATTGTGAAGATGAAGAGAGAATTCTTGTAGGTACTTGCAGCAGTGGCCTTTGATGTTTTGCAGAATTCTCTCTAGAAGAGTAGAAAAAAAGATGCAGCATAAAAAGATACAGCATAATAATGCAAACATTTTCTTACAACTTCAGTTTTCGGATTTAAAATACTTAAAAAATCTCAAAGTCAAAATTCCTTCGGATCTGCATTCTTAAATTCTTTCTGCAGCAAAGTTTGTGTCATTTTGACCAAAGCAGCAAATGCTACTGTGGACTCTTTTTCAGCCCTACACGGCAGGTCTGTCATTTTGCTGTCTGTATTTTGACCTTTCCTGAATCTATCACGCTTTCTCAGATGACACCAGATCTCTACCACATTCTATTATTTCTTTATCCGTATTGCAAAAGATGCAGTTTACACTGAGCAAGTTATTTTCCATAAATCTTATCTTTAATTATAAAGATGCACCAAAAAAAAAAAAAAAAAAAAAAAAAAAACCAGCAGAAAAGAGGCAGAGAAGTGCAAGCTCTGTGTGCAAGGCAGTATTGTTCTGCAAAGTCAAGGATACAATAGCCACTTTTTTTTTTTTTTACCCCCCCAAAAATGTTGCATTAGATGCTGCCATAATTGGAAGTACATAGGCATTTGCTTTCACTGCCAGTCAATGTACACCGCAGCTACACAGCCAGATTTTTTTCAGCGCGGATGTTGAGCATTACTCAACCCAACGACTACCCCTGGTTGCCTGAAGAACAGGGAAACCAGCTCTAGCTGGGCTCCGTCCTCCAGCACAGCTCCTGAGCCTGTGCACAGCACCGCTGCCAGAAGTGTGCAGTCTATGGCAAAGAGGCAGAAAACTGCCAGTGCGATAAAGACATCCCTGAAGGAAAACAAAAAAGAAAAGCTGGGATGGGAGAAGGTCCCTCTGCCTTGGAGAAGCAGAAGACAGACTCCCAGAAGAATCCCATCAGCTGCCACCAACCTGAAGTGCAATGGCCATTAGTTGTGCATCCTGCCAGCCTACACCGAAGGAGTGATCACACATGTACCAGCTACTTACTGCAAAACCAGGTATAATACGCAGATCTTCCTCTCACCAGCATGGCTGGCCTGTGACTCTTGACTTTGCTGTTCAATTCATTGTCCTCAGTGTTGATTCCTACAGAATTTCTGATGTGTCTGAGCAGAGCAAACCAAGCTCTAGATTTTACAGCTCAACTATTTCTCTTTTTGACGCTTCTTTATTGCTTATATTGCCACGATCACAATAGTAAGGCAGTTTTTTCAGCATTTCTATCAAACAAATTGAAGCACATTCCAAAGCATCTCAAGGGATAAACTCTAAGCCTGGGGAACGCAGCCTGCAGACCTCTGTAGGAAGTCACCAGCATTGAAAGGGATCGCAAAAGTGGCCATAGCACTTCCTTGAAAATAGATCAACGTGCATCACCTATTTCAGGAGTGTGTATCTACCCCAGTACTCACTGAACACACATCTTTATACAGTACCTTTGACAACAGAGTCCCTCTGATGCAGAACAGATGATTTCAGCTGCCCAGAGAGACAGAACAAGAGAAAAAGCAGTGACTATTCTCAGCTCACAGGTTGGACAACGAAGAGGAGATTCAGTCTCACATGCAAGGTCCTTCAAGGAGGCTGTGGCAAAGCTGGGAGCGGGCCTGCAATTCACAAATTACAATGCAAATGTTAATTGCAAAACTGTCTATTTTAGCATCATATACAGATTTTATGTGATGAGCCAAATTCTGACAGTTTGTTCCTCATCATTGGAGTTCCTGCTCTAAATTACGGGGTGCTATGACACTCAAGGTAAAGCAGCACAACGGTAATCATCGATTGTTTGGAGGTTCCATCTCACAAAGGCTATTGAAAATCCAGCCCCACTGGTTGTAGGGTTTGTAGGAAAAAATTGCATCCTTAGGAATCATTTTGAGCTGACACAGTGCACTGAGGTGGCTTTTTCCCTTCGCAGCTTGTGTACAGCAGTTCAGCTCTTTCTGTTTCCCCTACCAGCTGCTCTACGAACACTACCCCTGTCAGCGGGAAGTTACAAAAAAATGAATGAAGACTGATGATTAACGAAGAAAGAGGGTGAATATTAATCATGGAGTCAACATTTGATGGGAGCATTGATGGAATAGTGGTCCCACTGGAAGTTGTTAGGAGTTGATTTTTATGCCCCAGGGCAGTAGTTTTAAACCACGACTCATGATGGAAGAGAGGTAGCTCGTAATGTTTTAAACAGGCCATGGTGGAAAACATACCTTCTCCCTCCCCTCCCCCGGCCCAACTCCTCTCTTTGTTGTTCTACAAGGAGAATATAGCCCGGGTCCTTCGCACATCCTTTGTTCCCCCAAAACTCCCCAAATGGTAAAGATCAAACCTTTAAACAGAAGCAAAACAGGAACAGGACATCTCCATTTTCCATTATTATTATACCAGAAGAAGAAGAGCCTGTGACAACACACTTCCATAGCTGGATAATTCAAGTATGAATTTTGGCTCTTTGCAACCCAATCGAAACCTCTTTGAAGGCAATAGGAGTCACAGCTACACTGCAGAGCATAGCCTTCCTAACCTTGGCTGGAATTTCCTGTATCACACAAATTAACAAGTGTACTTGCAATCAATACTGTATATGAAGTGCACAGCTGATACTCTCTTTCTTTGGTATTATACAAAATCATTCATTACACCACAGATCATTCATTCCTCTGAAAAAAAAAACCCTGCAGATGCTGCCTTGAGGCAAGCTTCGTCCATGTACTAGACCCAACCACTAGAGTCCCGATATGAAACAGAAATATAAAACACTGTGAAGACACTACACATTTACTGCACATATCAGTTTTAATTGGACAGTCTTAGAAAGGGCTTGCAAAGTCACTCAAAAAGGCTGCAGCCCAACACTGAAGTTAATGTCTGTGGGATCCGTACCAACGTCCAGCCCTTCCACCAGTCCCACCATGCAAAACACACTATTGCATGCATTTTACAATCTCTGCTGCAATTGTTTCAGAGGGTATTTTGGGGAAGGTGGAAATATGGCAAAAAAAGGGACGGGTATATTCAGAGCTGGTGTTGACGGCTGTAATTCTGTTGAGGTCGGCAGGTTAAGGATGTGGCCCAGTGGCAGCTCCTTAATGTTTCCGTGCTGTTCCCTAACCTAAGCCCTACCAGTACTCCAGAAGGATGGAGAAATCAGAGCACATGGTCTCTTCCATGAAATTTAGTCTACAATTAAATCCATGCCATAGCTCTTATTAGGAGGACATTGCATCCCCACTTGGCCATGCTCCACCAAGTGTGTATAAACCATGTTATTTTTCTACAGAAAGTTCTTGACTTCAAAATACAAGCAGCTTACTTTCTTGCTGAAACATCAGGCAGACAAAAGTAGAAGCACTACGGGTTTTGCTTGCATTTTTCTACAGATTTAGGCCGAGGTCTCTCGCCATTCAGCAATAATTGACCTCCCCAAAATGAAGTGACTGCTCACGGGATGCAGCTTGGCTACAGTTCCAGCCATGTGTCCTGCAGTGAGAAGGGAAAAAGCAGAAGTGTCGCTTTAGTTTCAGCAACAGTGAAGACTGAAGTGAGCCATGGTGAATCTAGCCACAAAGAATCCAGGTGTCAAAAAAGAAAGTCTCACAAGTGCACTGAGGCCATAAGAAGCTGAACAGCAGAAGTCATTTAATCCTCAGCGCTGCATTTTATCCACAACATTGGACCTTCAACAGCCCATAAACCTTCAGATGCATTTCCAGAGTTGGTTACTGCTGTTCCACAGCCAGGCAATTTGCAGATAAGGCAGGCGATTCACTCGGGAGCAGCCTGCTGGCATGCTCGGGCCCTGCTCCTTTTTTCCTTTCAGTTCACAGAGCATCTCCCGTGCTCTGACAAATGCACAGCACTTCTCTGCCTGCTCTCAGAGCAGCAGCTTGGAGAAGGTAAGTGGTACATGAGGCAACAGACACAGAGGGGATGGCTCTAGCAGCCTTTATTCTAACACCCTTGCAAAACCAGGTGCTACCTTGCAAAGGGTACGACGCATCGCAGCTCCCCTAAATAAATAACTTTTTAATGCACCTGTCATTTCAGATGTCGGACCAGAGACAAGGTCAAGCTTGGAGAGAAATCAGCCTGCTCCATCCTTGACCCGTCATTCATCACTGCATTTGTCTACAGCCAAACAGCCCAGCTGGTTAACAGGGAAAAAAACCTTATCTGAGTTCTAAAAGGGTCCCATTTCTGCTATGGAGAACTTTATTAATAACACTCTCCAGAAAGCACCGGGAGTTCTGATGGACAGCTTTGCAGGGACATTTTTCAACAGAGAAGCTTTAAATCCTATATCTATGCACCCAATAAGCAGGCTGGAGGAGACAAGAGGTTAATTTTGCAGACAGCAAATGGTGACTGTGTAAGTTATTAGAAAGGGGAATATGCCTTCAATGTTATGGGGATATATGAGCCTTGCCTTCACCTTTCCTCATGTATCATGCTGCATGCCATCATAGATGTGTTAGCACGTCCACACTTTATGCAGGTCCCCTCAAATTACTGGGCAATAATTAGCATTGCCAACTGCTCGTTCTTAGTGCTGCTTTCACAGGACAAGGCACAGTTCTTATAATACAGACCTCCTGAATTCAAGTTAATTCACAAGAATTTCAGGAGACATTTCCTGGTTTCCTAGGTCCTATGGATTAAAAATAAATAAATAAAATAAAAGCTTTAAAATCTGAAGCTTCGTCCCTACAGCAAATAACTGTGTGCTTTCAGTCGGTCTCAGAACTTGCTGACATTTGTGTGATGGTTTGGGATTTGGGGGTGTATGAAAGGAAAGAGAGAATGAGAGAAGCGAAGGAAAAGAAAAAAATGCATTTTTTTTTTTAGTACTTGAAAGTACTGTACACAGGCACAGTAGCAACAACAACAAAGGAGGCACAGCAACTCCCCATTTGATGCAGAGCACTATGATACTTTGGGTTTTTCGACTTAACACCCTGTAGGCTCAGCAACTCAGCTATGGGGAGGATTGCATCTGGCCTGTTGAAGGGGTTGCATGTTATTTTTTCTCTTACAGAGCTAAATATTTATTTATTTTCCCCTCTCTCTACTGAAACCACGTTAGAGGCAGGGCACCTCTTGCCCTCTGGAACCTAGAGCAGGCAGTAAATGCTGGGAGGCGTTGGCACACCACGCTCACTGGCTGGGTATTGTGAGTGCTCTGTGCTCACTGCCCTGATGGCTGACTAAAACCCATGCCCTGCATTTAATGCTCCGATGGGACCCACGCGGATTTGGTACAGACTCAGTCTGACCTCAGTTTGGGTCCTTTCTGCTGTGAGATCTAAACCTGCAGCATTCGGAGAACTAAGAGTTGTTAGACCTCCAGACTACATTGAGCAGTTCATGGGCTCAGGCACACACTAGCAAGTTCCCACAGTGTAAAAAGTTCCCAAATCCCAGCTAAGACGTGGTAAATGTTCACGTACAAGCACTTAAACCATGGTAGTGCAAGAATTCTCCACTTAGTTCAGCTTTCCTTCATCGCAAGCTTACCAAAGCTGCAATATTAGCAGACCTCAGGGCCTTTTTGGTCCTTCAGCAATCAGCCACCAGGTTTCACAGGCACCGCTGCGCCGCTATGGTGAATGCTGTTTTATCAAGGATCTTACATCCATTTATGCACATCATTTATACTATTCCCACATTTGAAGAGACACTGTATTTTGAGAGACAGCATGACCATGTCTTATGACTCCTTAAAACACTCAACTGGTACAAGGAGGTTGTCAAAGCTGGCAATGCTCATGTGCCTTCTGCGCTGCCTGCTAAGAAAGCAAAAGTCTTGGGCTTGCCAATGCAATGTAGTTATTTAAAATTATGGCTGGGATTTTCAGAGACCTGCACTAGATCCAAAACCCCTCACGGATGGCGTTGGCTGAGGTGTGTACATGCCAGTCACCTTCGAAACCCAAGGCCTGGCACAAAGCAGTGCTTCAGGTTAAGGCAGGAGCCTCTCCTGCCCTCCAGCATTTCTTACCCCCGATCTTTTCGCATTCCTCAGCTCCGATCCCTTCATCGCTCTCCCTGTGCCGACTCAGCGGCTTCATTAGCACTCATTTGTTTGCTGTGAAATGCGTTCCTCTGCGTTGTTTTTCTGGACCTAACTTTTTTTTTGCCTCTTTTCTCCCTCTGCAGGGTGACAGCTATTTTATCACTTACAACAAGAAATGCTGAGCCTGTTGTGCAGGCAAAACATTTGCAAAGGGGCAGGGGGTACACAGAAAGCAGTAGGAAATTGATAAGGGCTGTAAAGTAGCTTTATAAAAATGCCGACAAGCCTGCTCAGGGCACAGAGCACCTGCACCTCTGCCCCCGGCAGTGCTTCCTTCAGATGCTCCTATTGTTTTCATTACTATTTGTGACTCGATCATTAATAAATTACTATTTTTTTCCTGTTGGCTCCAGCCACCAAGGGAGCCAGCAGGTGCACCACTTTTACAATTAGCCCTTCGTAATGCATGGTTGGCAAGAAAAGTTGTCCACGAGCTGCAGAGTTTACCAACTGGATTTCTGCGCCACAGTGCTTGGAGCAATTAGAGGAGAATTTGCAGGAAAGCACCTTAATGCATCAGCTCATACGGCCAGAAACTTAGATGGAGGGGCTAAATCCCAGACTTGGGGTCCTGCTTATGAAACTGGGTGGTGCAGGCTGGGGGAGAACATACACAGCCATCCATGGGGCAATGAAAGAAAGTTTTTTAGAAGTGTCGATTCCATCCTGTACAATGCTACCCTGCTTGGTAGAGGCTGCCAGTGCTACACATGTCAGATTAAATAGAAACTTGACTGAGACGGGGTTAAAAAAAGGATAAAACTGGGCTGATTTTGGTTTGAGAAGGGGCAGTTTAGCAGTAAAATCGGCAAGTTGCTTGTCTCCATCTTTCAATAACATCAGGCTCGTGCACAAGTAGGGCTCTGACTTTCCAGAGCAGCACTGTTCTCTGCAGTTTTATTGGTAAACTTACAGCTGTACTGAATTTTCTTCCTGACACGATATGATTTTCTAAAATGCCACCATAACTGTATTACCCTACAGAGGGATGCAGTTCTCAAACAGCATTCAAGGAGCACGGGCTGGGTGTTGTTTTCATGGGACTCAGGTCAGGGACTGTCAGCATCTGGAGTGTGCAGAATCATTGTGTAGGTTTTTCCCCAAAGGAAAAAAAAAATCAGAGCCGAAAGCACAAACAACTTGGTAATGCCTACAGAGGGTGAGCAAAAAGTGAAAAACCCAAGGCAGACTAACTCTCCACAGATTTCAGATTGGGCGTATAGCCGGCAAACCAGAGAAGCAGCATACCTTTTGTCTCTGAGACAGTTTTCCTTCAGCCCCAATGAACTCGTGCTTCAGTTCGTTGTGGTGAAAAAGCACATTGGTTGCTCTGTTAGAGAAAGTCAGCTGGAACATAAAGGCTCTGGAAAAAGATAAAAAAAAAAAAAAAAAAAAAAAAAAAAAAAAAAGCACATATATTAAAGATGTCATGCCACTGAAAACCACCAAAATCAGAGCTTGCACTGAGCGGACCTGGCTCAATCAATGTTGCTGTCCTGCCTGTGATAGCAGCTACTGCAGGGTGCTCTCGAGAAGAAGGAAGCCTGCAGCATAAAACCTGGGATACTTTGCCCCTTCCATTGCTGCAGACCAATTTAGAGACTGATTCAAGCTTTGATTCACAAGATTAAAAATCCTCTCAAAAATTTCTTTCTGTAGAAGGCAAAACCTAAAAATGTTTCATAAATAGCTTCCAAGCAAGCATCTAAGCTCCTTCTTGTATCATTTTAATTTGAACTGGACAAGAAAACAGCCTTCAAACAAAAGAAAAGAAAAATATTTATATGTTTTTCTCACTTTACATGATGGCAAAACCAGAAACATTTCAGAAGAATGTCATCAGAGATCTGCAAGTCACCATGAATTCATCCCAACAACTGCACGAGATGTGAAAGACCCCTCTCCAATTGCTCTGAAGCAGAGGTCCAAACCTCTAGCCAGGATCCTAATCTCTACGTGATCAGGTAATTCTCTGTGACTCAACAAGTGCTTACTTCTAAAAGGGTGAAATAACTAACAGGAGACACTGCAGAGTCGTGGCAATAGCTTTTCTAGTGAGTTTAAAGAATGGAGACAACGTAAGATCACTCTGGAAGGGGAATCCCATCTGTGCCTAACCAGAAAATCCATGTCGCTCTGTTCACATTTGGTGCTGTTTCTGCTGCCTTCCTTGGAGAAAAGCACACCAAGGTGAGCAAAACTTCATGTGAGCCAGGTCACTTCCAAGGAAGAGATTTAAGGCAGGACTAGTTAGGAAAGCGTTTTGATAGGAAATCCAATAAATACTTTACTCCAAGCCACAGAATGAGGAATTTCCAAAGAGGGGGCACGCTGCTGCTTTCTGCATAGCCGAGACGTACCCTGGTAGTGCTACGAGCACCGTGGTCATGTCCTGCCTGCTGCACTCTCCAGCTTTTCTTGTCCCCTGGGAACTCCGGAACAAATCACCAATGAAAGGCAAATTTACTGCACGCAGATTTTGATCTGGGGTCCTTAGCACTGGGGGTACCACTGACACCAAGTCTCTTCTGCACGCAGCCAGGCTCCTTCCACCAGGATGATCAACCTAAAATCATTTGACAAATCCTTTACATTGCATGATTTATTTACAGCAATATTCAGCCTTATTCAGAATAAAATGTGAGAGCTCAAAGCAAATTCTCCTGGCATAATTTTCGTAATACATAGCATGAATGGATAAATAAATACATTTTGTTTATATTTATATATATATAAAACCAAAAGCATTTGTGAAGGCAGAGAGAAAAATCACACAGTATTTAGATGCAATTATATAGATTACTTAAATAAAGGACACAACTGAAAAAAAAAACGGAAAACTTAGAAATTGAAGTATAATGGCACAGTAGCTTGAAAAAAGTCAGAGCAGAATATAATTTCAGCTTCAAAATCAGTTCTTGATTTAGCCAAAATAGGTCACCCAGCCCTGACCCTGGGAAATCTGATATCTACATGGGTTTGCTGAAGCATGCAACTCAAAAACAGTAAGCACATCCCCTCCGTTGCAGCTCAAACACACTATTTTCCCTATTTAGAAAACACTGATGTTTTCCATCCTTTCTTGTCCGCTTCCAGAATTACCAAGGCTTCCGCCGCGTGCCCGCCTCGCCCCACCAGGCAGCAGCCAGGGCTGTGCCCTCGCTGCCCCCAGCCCCAGCACCACGGCGTGGGGCTCGCCGCCGGCACCAGCTCTCATACGTCTTGTGGAGGCCCCATATTGTTAAGCCATTAGGCTTCCTCCGGCAGCACTGAGCCCCTTAGCTCCTTCCTTTCACTTGACCTGAGCTATAGGTTCTGCTAGCAGTGAACTCAATCACTGTCCTCTCCAAGCCTGCTATTAAACCTTGGCTCTAACCAGCCAAGAAATTAATCTCCAGTGCCTGACCTCTCTCAGCCCCAGTGTGCTCTACAGCAGCTATGCACAACCTTTGATCCCCATCTGCATGGCTTCATCCATAAACAAATGTACCTTGTGGAGTCCAGTGAACCCAGCCGATCCCTCACCAACATCGTCTGAAATAAAACAGAGTGCAAAGCCTTTCAGCTCGCAAGTTTCACATGCTGCTGCCAAAGCGCACCCTAGGATTAAAAACTAAAACAAATTAAACCAGACGCTCCTCTCTCCGGCCTGCATTTCGCAGGGTCCACCTATTTAAGCACACTGAAATGGGTTAACAAACATTGTGTTCTCCAGTTGCCAAGCCCCACGTTATCAGGGGAGACGATGCCACACATCCCCCTTCTCTGCGTACCTGGAGGTGCTGGGGCAGCGCTGCCGGAGAGGGCCCGGATCATTACCCGGGTGTTAATCCATCACTCGCCCCGACAGGCGCCGGTGCAGGCTGACAGCTACAGGCTGAGGACAGCCCAGGCGAGCTGTACATTCAGATTCGAGCACCAGCGTTTCACACGGGTTATGTCTGTTCCCGGTAATTTTATTTTACTGATAGTTATAAGGATTGCTGCAATATAAGCTGTTGTACAGAGCGCCGAGGAAGGAATGAGCTGTCGCTGCACTGAGCACAGTACCAGATAGGAAGAGATAACCATATAAATAAATGGGGCACTAAGGAAGTATTTTTTCCAATTTTACAGGTGAGGAATCATGGCTGAAAGCCATAAATCAGTTTTCTTGAGGACATGCATGATATTTACTGGAGAAGTAAGAACTGTAATCCATTGCCTAGTCCTGTTTCTGCTACGAGAACCAATGAAGTCTGAGAAAAAAAATACCTCTTGTGCCTTGCCATCCGGGAGATCAAAACTGCCTGTGCCCCTCTGAAAAACCCTACGGTCGCATGGTCAGCAATTCACCTACATTAAGCACTGAGCTTGCACACAAATGTGGGCTGCTTTAGCATAGCTAACCAGTCACTTTGGGGTTGAAGCATGCTAATATTTGCTGCCTCTGATTCTATTTTTTTCTCTTAACTGCAAACAATAGAAGATCTCCCTCTGTTTTTTAATGCTCTCTTTTCTTCTCCTTATAAGCTGTTCAGCAGTCACCAATTTAATATTTGCAATTTCAATAATAATCAGTTTATCTTTTTTAATTTTCACAAGTTCTCTGGAGACCTCTCTCCTCTCGCTGGGCATGAACACACAAGAAGTTGATTTGGCATTTGCCACGAGCAAGGAAACAAAAGCCCCCGCTATGGGGGAGAAGGAAAAAGTGTTGGGAACCTTGTAAAACATATCTCCTTGGAGAGCCCCACTCCCATCTGCTTCCCTCTCCAAATTTTCTGCCTCCCCAGTTGTGCTGGAGGCTGCATCAACTGCTTATATGGCTGTGCTCTGACCCAAAGGGTGCAGGGCAGAAACAATAGCCCAGTCTTAATTTTTTTTCAAGTCAAATATCAATTGTGCTTACAAGGCAAAATTAGCATTCCCCCTCCTGCTCTCTTTATACTCCAAAATACCAGTCGGAGAACTCACTGCCTTTTCCCGTCACCCCTTTGCTGCACAGCAGTGGCTCTCGCAGTGGGGCTGCAGATCTCCAGCACAGACTCAGTTCCAGAAATGGGATCCCAGCCTCGAGGGCAGTCACAAGCCCAAGAAAGACATGAGATCACCAGCAGAACTATTTGGGCAGTGCTGCTGCTTTGCCTTCTAAAGAGCAGCCCTCGGTTAATTCCTTTTAGAGGTCTCTGTCCCACTGCTCTCCCTCCTTGAAGGTCCCAGCCAGAAGCACGAGGAGGCACGATCCTTCCCACTGCAGAATTGCTGTCCACAACTATTCCCACCCAATAATCTTTGTCACAGACTTGAGACTATTTTTGGAAGTGTTAAAAATATCTAAGGGGCACCTTTCTTTTTTACTCAGACACAGCATCTTTTTATGTTTAATAGAGAGATTTGAAAAAAAAAAAATAAATATATTTCTGCTTAGCATCAACGTGACTTTCCGTTAAAAATAAAAGAGCTGAGTTAGCAAAAAGACTTGGACAGGAGGAAATTCTATTTATAGAAACTTTTACAACAGTTATCACAGGATGACAGGGATGACTACGAACCATAGGCCCCATGGAGGAGTAGTGTGGCAACAAACCAGGCACAGAAGGAGCCAACGCAGCTCTGAAGGGATGAACAGCTTCTAGGGTCGTTCATGGACGGGGACACCAATGGGTTTCCTGGAGCATGGAGAGGACTAGCCCTGAAGGAACGTACTCAGGAGCACTGCATGCTCTTCTCCAAAGACACCAAGCCCGGAATCTGAGAAAGGCAGTATAAATTCCTGCTGTCCTGGGCCACAGCACTTCTCTTTGGCATTTTAAGCATCAAACTAACAGAAGGGTACCCGTGTTGTTTTACTTGATGGTACAGCTGTGACAGGGAAGGACAGTCAAGGAGCAGGAGAGGGACCTTTGTAATGCCAGGCAAAGAAGTCTCGGGACTTCTCGGGAGCATCCACTGTACCTGTGCATCAGACTGAGCCTTCCACATTCTGTGCCAAAAAAATAATGAAAAATCAGCATTTCAGAGTTATCAACAGTGAAACTAATAGCAAATAAAAAATAATAAAAAAAGATATTTTATCTCCATTATAGAGCACCAAAAATTACAGCCTCAGAGCCATGAACAATAGGAAGGTAGGGGCAGGTCTGATTTGAAACAGTGGAGCAAATAAGATAATAATAGAAGTGAAATAATGACAGGGATGCCAGGGGAGGAGTGTGTCAGACTGACTGGCTTCTCTTCCAAGCCCTGCCACCAGCTTGCTATGTGACCTTGCACAAGTCACTATCTGTTCGTGCTGCAAGTTTCTCATCTGCAAATCTATATTTACCTTGCTTGGAAAATGCCTGGATTTATAGATCTAAAAACACTGAACATGAGCCAAGTATTGCTGCCACCTTGCTACCCCTGGCTCTACATAAACATTTTTCTAAAAGAACAACAAAATATCCCTAGATACTTGATTGTCTAGATAGACAGTGATCAGAAACTCTCCTGGAAGAGACTGGGTCAAATTCTGACTACACAGAGATCTTCTTGACTTCAGGGGAAGCAAGATTTTACCTTTTGTAGCCAAAGAGAAGCCATTTTCGTTCCTTGTTGAAGTCAAAGTGACACATTCTGAGCCTTCACAGGAACATAATAGATGTGGAGCACTAAACCGATCATTTCTTAAATGTCACCTTCATTCCCAAGTTCCATGTGTTCCCAGAGGACCTGCTGTTGTAACCCAGAATATTACAAAACCAGAAGGGTTAGGGCACGCTGTCCTGTGACACCCAGATAACACCCACATAAGTCTTTCCCTTATCAAAAAAATCCAGGACAAGGGGACAATCTAATAGGGGCTTATTTGGGAGTAAAGCTGATTTTAAAGTAAAGCTGATGTACATTTTTGTTTCAATATTGTGCAACAGATAAAGATATAAAAAAGAGCAACAAGGAAGGGATAGGAAACCAGAGACAGGCACCCAAAGTGCATTTTCACAGGAACTACTTTCTCACTTCTGGATTCCTTACAAAGCTGCTCTTTGTTTCTATCACCTGGCAGTTTCCCACTGATGATAATCAAGGTTGTGTTTAATGGTCTGAGTGTTTTACGGTCTGAGTGTTTTCTACCTCTCTCTCTCTCCCCCTCTTTCTCATTTTTAAAGGTATCTTCATAAGACATCCCAAGGAAACTACAGAATCAGCTCACCAACTTTCTTACGAAATCATCCTTCCAATAACAAGTTCTCAAAAACTGTCCTCCTATATTTCTCTGAAAAATGACCATTCCTTTAAAACAAGGCACCTCCTCTCCTGGCGCACTGTGGTGTGACTCAGCAGCACCAGAGCCACAGCTCATATTTCCACGGGGTGCCAGCATCTCAGCACCAAAGTGCTCCTGGCACTGGGATATCATTTGCACTGTAATTAAATTGAATCCACTCCTCGGCTTGGCTTTATCCCTGAACAATACCAGCGTTTGAGTAATACATTCTCAGGGCACTAATACATCACCTGGGCGAACCCTGTCCATGATGTATTGGCGCAATACATCAGAGAGCACTCCCGCTATAAGGATCTATGGGCATCATACATCAACAAGGTGAGGCGGAGGGGTGATGTATGGCTCTGAAGATGGTACCGTGCAGCAGTGGACCAGGCCAGGACCAAGAGGATAAAGGGGTTGGCATCGCTGTTACCTGATTTCCCAGTGTTATAATGCTGGTGCTGAACCAGCATCTAACTTTAGCCCCTTATTTATTTACCCCAAAGCACTGTATCACTGGAAGCGCCTCTCCTCAGATGCATCATTCTCATGAAAGTCCTAGGGGAGGGCTGGTACACAATTAGCAGGAGTATATTCTCAGCTTGATGTGAAGGGTTTTAGCCCATTAACACTAATGGCAGCTGCAGCACCACAGCTCCGTATATCACAGGCGACGTGGACATGTTCACACGCTCAGCTTTGCATGAATCTCACCCACCCAAGAGGCACCTGCAGATCATTGGGAATGAAATAATTGCAATGCTCAGAATATTCAGTGAAGCAACCACTTCATTGCTTTCCAACATTCACTCTCTCAGAAAAATAATGATAAAAAAGATTAAAAAATAAGAATAAAACCATGAACCCACACAGTACATAGAGGCAGTGTGTGCCACGTCCCCTGACAAAGGCAGCAGCCCAGAAGCATGGATCCACGACACCAACATGTAGCAAAGCCTTGGCCAGCCCTTAAGACCCGAGCTCTGCAGGGGGCCTTGTTGCAAAGCACTGCTGGAGTGCCTGGGGGCACGATCAGGGCAGGGAACATTGCTTTAGCCAACTGAGGCAGAAAGGAGTTAAGAGAAGCGTTTGCTGCCTGAGAGTCCTTCCCTTCATCCCTCCTTTTCACAAATAGCAAAATAAAATTATAGAGCAATATAAGGCACAGCGGAGACACTTGGAGGTGTTCGCTCAGGAGAACGGCAGAGAACTTCCCTGAATGAGCCGCAAACCCAGCTCTTAGGAAGAACCTGAGGAAGATGCCCTTGCCGCAGCCCCGTGGTGCAGCTGCACGCCGTGCATCACTGGATCCTGCGCCTGGGCACTCTCATCCAGCCTTTGGGACAGCATCACACTGGGGAGCAAAGGTGGCTAAAACCAATCTCTGAGCTCTGTACAAAGTCACGCAGGGTCTCCCATAAAGCAGACTTATTGCCCCCATGAAAGAAACAACAGGCCTAATAAAATACGGATACCCAGGCCAACACCTCTGCCCAGCCCAGCCAGCCCCGAGGGGCAGTGAGGGGGCCGGCAGGACTCACTGCGTCCCCGCAGCCCCAGGGGGCAGGATCGGACCCACGGCACATGCAACCACTGCCCCTGGAGGCCATCATGAGGAAACCACGCTCACAGCACACAGCCTGCTGGGGCTGCCACGATTTGGGACGAGCCAACCTGCCTTGTCCTGCCCCAAGCACGCCACTGCCCCTGGTCAGCAGCACGCAAACCCCTGCTCTGTGGCTTTATGATGCGGCCATGTCCTTGAAACATAAGTACAGCTTATTTCCCTCCTGAAGTATCCCCAAACCAAGCAACTAAGACAATTGTTTTCTTAATTAAAAAATAAAATAAAATAAAAGGCCAGGGTGGGGGAAGAAATCCTAAGGCATTGAGTGAAATATTTCTCACATGCTCAATCTAGTCTTTGAAAACAACTCGGGAATGACATTCTCATTAATTACACACCATGTGTCTGGAAAATGACAGCACTACTGAGCTGACAGCAACAAGAAAACAGAAAACAGCTTGTGCAGGTGGATACCAAGCACAACCATGGACAAATGCTCATCTTCACGTGGGCAGGGATGGCTGGAGCCCGGTGAAGAGCCGCAGTGCTGATGCTAACAGACCTTTTCTGCAGCAGAGCCAAAGCGAGCAGTGGGTAAAGGCACCCTCCTGGCACACACAGAGGGAGCTCTAAGCAGTGTTTCCCCTTTTAAAGCCAAGACAAAGTCAGTCTGGACAAGTCATTTATCTCTGCTTACTTCTTGAGCTGCTATCAATGCAGTGTGATTGATTGCTGGAGCTGGGGGCTTCCCAGTCGTGCTATGGACCAAGTGGAAAGTCAGAGGTCTTCCCCTTGCTGACACCTGTACAAGTCAATGGAAGTAAATGTAAACCATAAGCACCAAAAGAAGTGGAAAAAATCTTTGGCTTTCACAGCAGCAGAAGTCTTTGCAAATTCATAAAATGGAGAACATGAAGAGCAGCAAATCCTCTTTAAACCAGGGAGGAAAACAGCTAGGGTGAGTGGGAAAAACAGCCCCGGTAGTTAACATGCTAATGTGGGACCTGGGAAACCTGAGTTTACAGGTCTGCAACAGACCCATAAACTTCCCCGCACTACCAGTGAAACCAGAGAAGAGGACTTACCCAGAGCTCAGGAACCACCTACGAGAACTCTAGGAGTCGGGTTAAACCTCACCACAACTGCAACCACGCTCGCTTCCTGGAAGCCAACTGCAAACAGCAGGAAAGCTCGCCGGCACCTGAAACCACGGCGCGTGAGGCCACGTGGGACCCAAGCTGCTCGGGGCAGCTCGGCCAGGCGTTGCTGGAGCACGGGCACTGCCTGCCCAAGAACAGCAGCCAGCGAGGGGCTCCAAGCCCACGGCTCGCGCCTTGCAGGTTGCCAGCTGGGATAGTTGGTGCAAAGCAAGCCACCGATCTCCTGCTGCCAGATTGGTGTACAAGAAAACAAGACTCTCAACTTTAGTAACAGCTAAAATTGAATTAAGAAACAAAAGGGACTTGAGATCCATTCCTTCTGCTCCCTGCAACTGCTCACAAGTGACTTTTTGCACCCACACATAGGGTGCAGGTGGGCACGCCGGCTGGCAGCAGGAGCTGACCCACGCAGCCAGCTGCACCCACACACTGCTGGTTGTTCTTGGCAGGAAAGTGTTGACTTCCACCGTGTACAGGGAGTGACCTGGTTTCATTCAGGAGCTGTTTGGTTTAGGAACGTGCACCTCTGCAGGTTGGATCTGGGCAGACAGACGGCTTTCATGAGAGAGCATGAAAACAGAGTAAAGTTTCAGAAAGAAAGTTTATTTTAAAATATTTCCTGCAGTCTGGACAGAGTATACTTTTAAAAGTTCCATTATCTTCTGATAAACTCACCGGCCAAATTAGGAAACTAAATACAATTATTAAAGCATAAGAGAACAATTTCAAATTTGCTTCAAGTGCCAATCCAAATTTTACAAGCCCACAGATCCCAGTGAGTAACTCCAGAAAGATCACTCAGCTTCATTTCCAACTAGAAGACCAGATGAATGCCTGGGATATGATTTACATTTATTCTCATGTTTTTAATCAAAACATACACGGCCCTTTTAGCTGGCCAAACCCAGAACCAGGACTTTGTAAAAATGGATTCAATTTCTCTGTGGAATTGGGGGATTTGGGCAGCTCTGTGCTGAGCTATTGAAACACTGCACAAAAGTTACCTCCAGCATGCAACGCATAGTCTGAAAACTTGGAAAAAAAATTCCGTGTACTGCTGCATTTTGCAGAGCAATCTTTTATCCAGATGCTACCCCAGCAGCTAGACTGATCTGCCCAAGAGCTTCAGTACCAAAACATTTTTTTCTAAAGAAACTCTTCCCTTAAACTCACTTCATGTCAGCCAAGAGTTTGGAATCCCCATTTACAGACCAGCTTTGCCCTGAGGAGCCAAGCCTGCCACGTGCGCTATAGCCACGCTCCCAAATGGCCACTGTGGTGGCTGTTTTCCCACAGCACACACATCTTCATCACAAGGTACTCGCTCACGTCTGAAGTTATCAAGAGTGGCAACATCAGCGTGCCAGGCTGCTGCTGGTGCAACTGTGTGAGACATGTTTCCCCTTGCAGATCTTTGCATGTTCTCTCTGTAGGCATCTGGGCTCCTAGATGTTGCACATCGGTGTTATCACCGAGGAGCAGCACCATTGCTGATCACCAGACAAGAGACGCTAATACCTGACGCAGGGGGCTGGCTCATGAGCTCAGCTTATGGATTCTTGATGCCATCACGTGTAAATGGCAAAGCTCCCAAAAGCATGAGCACAGCCTTTGACAGAGCTAACTGATACACCCAAAACATACACATTTAGATACACGTTTTTAAGCTGCCAACATTTATAAATTCTCGAGTCCCATATTCCAAGGAAAGGGAAAACCTTCCAAGCTGACAACTCCTTCCCAGCGAGTTACAGAAAAGACACAGTTAGAGGAGAACAAAAACTCCAATTCCTGATGGAAAAACACTCCTCTCACAGCGATTTCTGTTGTTGTATTTTTGTATGGGGGTTCAAAAAGGTTTGATTTTGCAGTTTAGCATGTTGAGGCCTCTCAGTGCTCGCTGTCGGAGGGTGCCGATTACCCAGCTTCATTCATCAAAGTGTCACTTTTCTGACAGCCATTAATAAATATACTGCCAGAGCCCCTCACACCTGGCAGACATGGCACACTGCAACATGCCGCTAACCTAATTTGCTAATTGCTGCTTTCCCCATTAATTTTAGTCCTGTCTTGTTTGGTGTTGACATGGAGGGAAAAAGAAATAAGAGTGGGGGAAAAAAACAGGCAAGAAAGCCTTGGATGATTTCTGGCTATTTATTCATTTATTCTTCCCCCTCTATCACCATTTACTTGGGGATATCAGCTTCCTCTTTACATTTACCCTTTCCAAGAGGACACAGAGCAATCCCAGTTTTGGTACTGCTGTGTGATGGGTTAATAATTTGAACCCTTGCTTTTACCCAAACACAAGCTCAGATTCTGGCACCCCCTGTTCCGCCAGCTGCCCTCAGGACAGTGGCTGCACCCCATTGAGGCTCGGGGTGCTCTGTCTCCCCAGACATCAGTCTCGGCTCTGCCAGCACTTCACACCTGCCAAAATCCCTGCTCTGTTAATTCAGTTCCTGGCCACTCTCAAGCAGACATCACTCGCTTCCATTAATCATGTGATTTCCTGATAAATATCCTCTTTAAGGCCCAAGTACAGCCCAAGTCCTTTGTGACTAAGCTGGACTGAAACGCAGGTCTCCAGCCGAGGTCAATTAAGACAAGGAGCACCAGACCCATCAAACCTTCAGGCAGTGATGAATTGTTGTTGCAGTGCTGGTAAAAGTCTCCCTGCAGGACACTCACCAAGCTGTTGTGCTTGGACCACACATTGGGGTCCATATGCTCCAAAGCTTTTCCTTGCCTGATTAGGTCTAGCAACGACTTCCTGCACCCACTGCTCCGGCTGTGGTGGGAGGCTCTGCCTCCTCCTCTCGGAACAGGGCACAAACTCCCAGGAGCACAGAGGATCCAAGCTCTGCACAGTCATCTCTTGGCCACAAACTCTTGGCTAAGGAAGCAGCGACACCTGGGTTCCGCAGAGGTTTCCAGATCAATCATCCTTTTCTCTAATTAATGCAAGAAAAGAGCACACCTACCCCACAAGTAAGATCTGCTGGCAATCTCCTGTCCCCTCAGCTAGCCAGCATGGATCCATCTTTTCTCTGGGTGAGCAGAGCCTCCCATTGCCAAGGCTCTCAGACCTCAACCACACAACGCACATGATGTGAGAAATGGTCCTCTTGGTCCAGGACAGCTTCCACTGCCAGCCTGTGCCAAATATGAGATTTTCCAATATTTCCTTAAAATCTGGAGGAGAAGAACGAGGATGCTAAATGCAGCCAAATTCTACCTTTACCAGGGACATGCAGTCTGCCATGCTCCCACTGAATATCCCAGTCTCAGGCACAGTTCAAACATGGGACATGTTTTAAAAGTGTTTGCAGTGAGATGCTACTAGATATAAGCAAGAAAGGTTTTGCTTCTTCTGAAGAGACTTTAGTGCAAAACACATGTTTTTCCCTGAAAGAAACAGAGGGTATAAACAGATTTAAGTTAGATCTTACTAGTGGAAACATCAAAACCAACAGTTCAGGTTGTTACAAAGTATAGGAAAACTCTTATTTGAATCAGCATTAGTATGATGATGCTAGGGGACCAGCTCAGGTCTGGAAGCAGGATTCAACCAAACACGCTAATTCAGGACTTTACACATTTTTTTTTTTTTCCTGCCTTTCAACCCTTTAACTATGCTGGCACTCAGAACTGTACCAGTGTGTAATTCTGCAATGGCACAGCCCCCTCCCAGCAGCAGTTTAACCCATGACTCTCCTTGGGGGAGATCCAGGTGGGATCTCTTTGTGTTTCCCCTTTGCCCAGAAGATCTGGTCTGGCTCCCATGACATAGACTGCTGCTCCACTGGGCCCAGCTGCCAGGAGCCTGCCCTGCAGTCAGAGCCTTCAACTTCCAGGGGCCTTTGACATAAAATATACTGTCCTGTTCCAAGTGAAGTTAAAAGGGCCCAGTAAAGAGTAACAGTACTTCAACTTTTAGCCAAAAGCTTCAATTCATGGTCCTTTAAAGTTAAATTTACTGCCTCCATTTAGCCATGTCCCTGTAAAAATCCCTCCTGGCACAGAAAAACCTGCGTGCAGTTCAGCTGCGCTACGGCAAATAAAACATTTCATCTTAGGGATCTAGCTACACTTCTATCTGCCTTTATTTAGGTCTTTGTGTCTTCTTATTCCCTTGGTGCTCAACAGCTCCAAGCAAAGAGGCAGCACAGGTTATCATGCTCCCCACTCCTCAGCCCAGCACCTCCTGCTGTTGCTGAAGAGCTGAGGACAAGGAGGAAAGCCATTGATGTGTCATTTACTCCTGGGACGGAGAAGGATACAGCTTTATACAGCTCCATGGGCTGCTTCTCCCATTGCAAACAGATCAAGAAAAACTAGACAAGGCAGAGAATAAGTAAAATGATCAATGCCCTACCCCATAGCACGATAACTCCTATTTTTCAGAAGTCAAGGTTAGCTCAGGGCTTTAACTGCTCCAGAAGATCACCCCTGCCCTTTGAAAATCCCATTCATTTTCTTGCACAAGCCTTGACATGTCCTTACCCACCACCACTGCATACGCTGTGTCTATTTTCTGCCTTCATGCTGAAGCCGAGAAGCTTTTCCCAGGGAAAGTTTTAGCAAAGTAGGTACATTTGCTGTAAAAAAAAAAAAAAAAAAAAAAAAAAAAAAAAAAAAATCTTGGTTTAGAGCATATCCTAACAAAAGAGAAAATAAAGGAAAACATTCTGATGAAAAATACCAGGTCGCTTGGAGAGGGAGCCCTTTCATCTTCCATGCTCTGGGTTGGTTTTATTACACTGTGAAGCCATTTTACTGAATTAGTATCGTAATCATGGCAGTATAATGGGGGTATCAAGCACTGCAGCACAAGCCAGATCCCTCAGCTGGTACAAACCAGCATGGCTCCATTAACTTCAGTGGAGCCAATTTATATCAGCTGAGGATCTGCCCTTTAGTTTTTACTACGGGAAAACCAGACTACAAACGGGAGAAACCTATATTAAAAACAAATATCTTCAATCACAGCAGCAGGAATGCAGAAAAATATTGGCCGAGTCAACTTTTATAGCAATGTTTTCTTTCTCTCCCGAGTGCTCAATTTTGAACACTCTCCTAATAAAATTTTCCAAGCCTGGAGCAACTTTCCTCCTTTCTCTGGTTAAAACCCACCTCACCTGATGGAGGCAACAAGGCTCAGGAGATGCTTGAGCCCTTTCCAGAGCAACGCAGGTCTTGGGGAGCTGGCAGCATCCCTGCGTTGAGCCAGCTCAGACCTGCAGCCAGCCAACAGGACAGTTGTGAAAATGGAGATCAGGCCACAAACATCTGCTCTTCCCAGGAAGCATGACCCTTCCCACAAGAAGGTTTCTCTACCAACCCCCCTTTGGAAAGCTACCAGGTCCCTCAAATGGAAGCACACTGAAGAGAAGCTCAGGGCCCCTCAGCAGCCTTGCAGTAAGCGCCTTCTTTTCAAAGCCCAGAGCTGTTAATTAAAGACTGGTGATTAATGATTAAACTCCACGTGGTTCCTATCTCAGGCTTAAAAAGTCCTCAGGATGCTGACTTTGCTGAAGGCTTCAGCAAGAGGTTCTGGGACGTGAGTAGCTATTTATAGAGAAGTCTATCAGAGCACTGAAAGGAAATGCTCCTTCCATGTAATTAAGAGGAAAAAATACCATTTCCAAAAAGTATAAAGGTCAAATATTCAGATTAAGTAAACAAGCTATCTGCCTGTATGAGCTGCAGCCAGAAATGAGAGACTATTTCTATGCGTGCTTTCTCCATATAGGCAAGTTCAGCTCCCAGACTCAGGTTTCTATAGGAAATACTCTCTCCTGAGGAGTTCAGAATTCAATGCCTATAAGGATCACAGATCCTCATGCCATACTGCATTCAAGAATAATGAGCACAAAGGATTTCTACGTGCAGGTTCCAACACGCTGATCAGGGCAGTGTTTACTCAGTGCCAGGGGTTGCTTTTAACAGGCTTTCCAACTGCATCTGCTGGGCAGTACATACGTGGGGATGTTACCAGCTCAAAAAAGCTGCCCCACCTGTAGATGCAGTTTAAGAATAACACAGAAGAACCAACCATTTGATAGTACAAGTCTGGTTTAACCTGCTCCTACTCTACAAGTTTCTTGAAAAAGTTTAAAACAAAGCAAAAGCAGTCCAGGCGTATTTGAGAATTGGTCCACTTGGAGCCAGCTGCACGCATCAGTGCTTCCTGAAACATAACCTGAAATCCTCGGTGTAGGACCTGGGCCTCCTCGTGTCAAACCCTCACACCAGCCAATGCTGGAGAAGTGATGTATGGCTTCATCCATCCTCTGGGAACAGCGCACGTCAGGGCCACACACAGCGTGCTCAGAGCAGGCCCAGCCTCCCGGCCTGACAAAAGGAGGGCTCCGAACTCAGCCTGCCTGAGCGGCACAGGCCAGGGAAATTAAAATCAGGGATCTTTGAGATCTACATTGCTGTGGATTAATGCTGTTGGAAGTTCTGAAACCTATTTGAAGTTTTAATTATTTTAAGACGTTGGTAATGTAAATAATTTGAGTCCCCATGTTTTGGACATTGCTGACCCATTACAGGCCAGGTTTCTTTCCTGATTATAAACTCCCTGACCACACTTGATTTAGAAGGTTAATTGTTCCTCTGAATGTTGGGAGAAAACCTCTGTTCTTATAAAAAAAGTATATACAAGGTCTTTCCCAAAAGCTAATAGCTCCTCATGGCACTGAACATCTGAGCATTGTACCACAGAATATCCTGAGTTGGAAAGGACCCACAAGGATCATGAAGTCTACCTCCTGGCTCCACAAAGGCCACCTAAATATCAAGTCATACAAATGTTTCACTACTCCCCATTTGCTTCAATCCAGCATACGATTTACTGCAATCCACAAAATCATAGAAATGATGGTTGGAAGAGCCTCTCTGATCCTACCTCCTGCTATTGACAACACTAGGCCAGGTCAGCCATGGCTTTGGTTCCACAGACGTGTTGGGCCACTTCATCCTGTGCTCTACCCATACAAGCAGTTATTTCTTAATCAAAGGCAGTCGTGTTGCTCAAGCATGATTTGTCCTTCATAAATCCATGCTGATTTTTGATTGTCACCTTCTCCTTTCAAAACCGCGTTGGAAAAAGGGTTGCAAGAAGATATGTTCCTTGGCACACAGGCTGACTGGCTGGTCTAGCCTGGGTCCTGCTCCTTGCCTTTCTACCAGGCTGGAGTAATATCAGCCTTTCTGCAGCCATCAGGGACCTCCCCCAGATCACAATGATGTTTCATAAATGATAGACAGCAGCCTCACTATCACATTGGCTGACATTTTCAGCACCTTTGGGTGAATTCCATTTGACCCCATAAATTAAAATACATCCAACTTCTCTGAGAGGTCCCTAAATAGTTGTTCCTCTGCTGCTGGCTGCCCCTTTCCTTCCCGTGACAATTTTGACAAGAACATCATGTACCTTATCCTTGGTTTCACAACACTGCTGTAACATATGCTCCCACTGAAATGATCTATTTTCAAAATTAAATTAAAACAAATGAACATCACTTTAGATAAACATTGTAAAGCTGGAGTCCCACTGCCACTGTTTTACATTTTCAGGTCTCTCTGTGGAACACAAAATTTTTATTCGGGTTTTGGAGGCTTATGCCTCCCTGGTCTTCAATCATACTTATGGGATGCAAGTTAGACATATTTATGTCGAAAATTTTGATAGAAGTTCTCATAGCTTAATTATTCCCTATCACAGAGTCATAAATCCTATATAGCTTGCAGAGATTTCAAAAGATTGTTGACCTCGATAGTTAGCCAAAAATTTGGGTATTTGCATGTTTTTTCTAGCATAATGGGGAAAGAACAGAAGATGTAGTCAACAAGCAGATCCTGTTTGTTTACACGGGATGTAAAAAGCCCCTTGCTCCCTTCCATGGCAGAAATTGTGAGAAAAGATTGCTCTGCAGAACTGCTCACACCATGGCCTTTCTGACCAGCACTCAAGCCAAAATCCTCTCCCTAGGTTTTCTTGACGAAATTATTATCACAGAGTATTTTGTATTGCTCTCTCTCTCATGTTTCATGGTCTTTCTACAAATATGGTTTACAAAACAATCCACAGCTTTTACATTCCACATGTGCCTGTTTCATACACAGACACATGTTTGGGTTTTGGCTGGTGGCTGCTATCACTTAAGCTATGTGGTTTCAAAAACATCTTCTTACAACTATCCTAGTAAAGGAGTGGCACTTCTACTTAGCCCATAATGTTACATGACTGGAATTCATTATATGGTTTTCTCTGCTTTGTTTTAGCCTGTGAAAGAATGCATTTGCAACACAGTGCCCCAGGCAGTTCATCAGAACCAGGGCTCAAACCCAGCATGACAGACATTACAGAGTCATGGAATATTCAGAGATTATATTAAGGTTACAAATGCTATGTGTATATCCTTATCCATCCTAGTGATAGTTCTCCTGGCTCCATGAGTAAGATATAAAGTGCTTCCTGGAAAAAAAAAAAAAAAAAAAAAAAAAAAAAAATTAATGCAAGCCTTGAATACTAAAATGGTATGAGTAATGTATCTTTTGAAGTTTGGCCACATGGAGGGGGGAATCTTGCATATCAATTTGACCTGACTCAAAGCTTTAACCAACAAGAGACCTAAAAAAGACATTTAAAAGTCCTAGCCCAGAAAAAAAATGGTCATTTGTGTTTAATCTTAGATCTCATAGGCACAGAACTAGGCAGAGGAGAATTCCCTCTCTCTTTTAAGTCCACCAGGACATATGCAGATCCAAAGGTCCTCACTGTATGGTAGAAAACAGAAGATTTAAAAAGGAATTAAGCTACCTCTTTTTAAAGATAGGTATGCCTTGAAGCACTTTTGTGCCCAACAAATAGCTCTCCATTGTCCAGCTACAGGGTGATCCAAGTTGACCCCTTCGATAGACCCTGTAAAACTAAAACATCAACCTTTGGTCTATGGAAGGACAGCAAGATTCAAGAGCTTGAGGATGAAGTCCTGACTCTAAACTTAGGTTTCACCTAGAGATTGTGTCTTTCAGCAAGGTCATAAAGTGTCAAAAGAACAGTGAGGTTGGTCTGGTGACCCACAAGACCCTAACACTCTGCGAGAGGAAACTATCTGCCACTACTAGTGCAAAGATTCAGAGCTCTGCATGGTCGACAAAGTCAAAGAAAGCAAGCATGGGTTACACCGCAGCTTTCAACATGAATGTAAAAAAGGATAAAACTTCAACTCAGACATAATCCTATGGTCTGCTAAAGTAAATCCAGCAACTCTTTGGAAATCAGTGGGTTACTCCTTCTTTAACTGAAAGAGGAGTTCTGCCTGATGCTCTTAACAGTTGCAGCAGAACACAAACATCTGGGTCCAATTCCCTACTGATCTGAGCCCTTAGTTACCACAACTGTAAAATACCTATTTCACAAGAAAGTTAGAAAACCAGCATGAAATGCCTTTTTGTGCTGACAAATGCCATTACAATGAAGTATCACCTAAATTCAAGACTAGCCAATTCCCTTTGTTTCCAATTTTCACACACACCAAAGACTTATCCTCACTTAAGCAAAACAAGTCAGTAATGTGACAATGGAAGATAAATGTATAATGCATGAACACCAGAGGAAAAGAGTTAGAAAGCGGTTGCAAGTACAACAAATAGGTCCGTTCCAGAGTGGGAATAATTAGCCCTTTAATTAAACTTATCTTGCTGCTAGACAAGAGCAATGCTCAGCAACACCTGGCCTGGAACGTTCCCGTCTCTGCAGGCAGCAGATGGAGTGCACAGACACCATCCACATCCCTCCTACCAGGTCCACAGTTGCCTGTGCCAGCAATTAAGGTCTGGGACAATGTCTGACTTATTGTGAACATTGCCAGATATTTCCTTATCAGATTCGTTCTCACCAGGTAAAGCAGGAATTCTCTTTTTGCTGATTTTCCCCTCTTCCTTCCCTTCCTTTCTGTCATTCTAATGACACACTCCTCATTTCATCCTTGTCCAGGGCACGGCAGAAACAAACTCCGATTTTGCAGCACCTTGCATGCAAGTATTTCTGAGACTTCAGCAGAGCTTTGCTGCAAACAAATTCATCCAAGTGGCAGCCTTCAGGCCTGAAGGTGTTAGCCTCCAAGTTAACTGCTTCTTTGACCCCATTTTGGTACCCTGATGGGGAAATCGTTGAGATGTCAGGCCTTTGGGGTCCTTTTTTTATCCCTCCTGAAATCATTAGAGCCTTATGACAGAACCAGGGCAGGTTAAAAATCTGGCTGCTCCTGTAACCCTCCTCCTACAGCAGCCATTCTGGGAAAAGCAAAACTTAGGAGACAGTCAAGTAGCCTTAGCAGTGCAAGATATGTAACAACATATTTAATATCCTAATCCATGGGAAAAACGTAATCACTAGTATCTGAACCCAGGCAAACTCTCACATCTCATTGTTGCACAACAAGCATCTCCATGGTATACCCAGGTGTCATATGAAAAAAGTATCATTTTTTGTTTATATTCAGCCTGCAACCCAACAGATGATTATGATATTCTTTATTTTCTCTTGTGAGAAACACAGTGATCAATTGCTCCCTACATGCTTTCTCCTGGTATCTCAGGCTGTTATTCACCTCTGTCACAGCAGGGATTCCTTTTCCAAGCTGAAGAATCTGAAGTTAATATCTCCATACAGAGTGACTAATTATTTCATATGTTTAATCACCTTTGTTGTCCTTTGCTGTGCCTGTTCTATTCCCACTATGCACTTGAGATAAGAGAACAGAAATGTCACAGACTCTTCAAACTGTGGGCACACCATAGATTTCTACATTGAGTCGATAGGAGAGAGTTCTATGAAATGCCTCCCAGATCTCTTAGCAGAGTACTAATATCTTGTTCAAAGCCCATGACTGAGCATACAAACTTAGGGCTGATTTTCCCCATTTCCTTTCCTTCGCATTTCGTAACTTGAAATTTTAACCACCTCTTTATCATCCACTCAATATCACGAAGTTTCCTAATTCTTTGTCCAATGTAATGCAATAGTTAATCTCAGCTCTTTCCATCTCAGTCCTCTCACTGGGAGCTGGCAGGACTAACCGCTGACAAAACAGCTTTCACAAAACAAAACCCTCACCTAGTCAAAACTGGAAGGTCACACTTTAACTTAAAACTTCTTAATGATTTTAGCTTAATTGGCCTGGAGTTCATCGTGGGAGAAGCTCAGTAAGCTGTAGAGCATACTGAAGTGTGATAACGCATGAATTTTAATCTAAAATCACTTGAATTCTAGGCCATGGCTTACCTAGTAGCAGGCAAAACCAATGCACTTTTCTCCCCCTAACACATGGAACTCGGGAAGGCTTCTGAGTTGGTCTGCAGTGAAAGTTTGCGTGAATTATCCATCCAGTGGTTTCCATTTTGATAAGTCATGGTTTTTAATCTGAACATTTAGTCACAAACACAGTCAGAAGCTGGATAAAAGAGAGACGTCCAATACTCTTGGTATAGTAGTTTTGCCTATTCCACATGTCCACAGCATCTATCACAGTGGGACTCAGCAAGTTTAAATGGCACAAGGAAAGCAGTATCTGTGATTTCTATCCTACCATCAGCACAGAGGAGACTCTTAAAATCTCGAAAAGCCAAAACCTACTGCCCTTAAAATTTGGACTGCAAAGCCAGGGACAAGAAAAAAAGTTAAAAAAAAAATAAAAATCCTATAAGGACAGAGAAGCTGGGAAATATAGGGCTTATACCAAGGTATTAGAGTTGGTTGAATAATAATAAAACTAGGCTCATTAATATGTTCACAAATAAGCATGCCAGATTTCTGGGGTGACATTAATCATGGCTTGCAATTATTCACTTGAAAAATCAGCATGAGAAAATGAAGCATGATGTTTCATCCATTTTAGTACACATTCTTTGTGTGAAAATTCATACCAGAATTTGGTGATTATTATTCTCTTGTTAGGAAAGGTTCTCTCATTCTATGGAGCAACATAGATTTGGAGTTTATTGGAACTAACCCAAAGAGAAAAATAATTTTCTCAGGTGAGCTGGCCCGATTCCCAGAAAAATAAGAAAGACAAAAAATAAGGGCATTTTAATAAATTAGAATATTTTTGACTGTGCAGGAAAAAAGAGACTGAGTTTGTAAGTGATTCTTTACAAGGAGCATTTGATTTTCTCTCACACATGAAAAATATAAATCAGCCTATCAACTATAAAAAAAGTATAATGGCTAGTGAAATAAATTATAAGTTAAATGTCTGTCCGTTTGTTGTAATATTGTGCTGTGTTTTCTCCATCATTTAAAAGAAGGAAAAGACAGAAGTACAGAAGGGTTCTGTTGAGATTATCACATTTATTTTTCAGCAGATGTGAGAAGTGAGGCCCTACTGTATACTGCATCTAGACAAGACTTTCAGATATAAGGGAGTAAAAGGACACTGAAGCAAGTTAAGGTAAGCATTACCCAGCACTAAATTAGGCCCCGATTTCTAACATGGAGTGCAAGGGCAATACTGCAGGAGGAATCTGCAAGAACTGTAAGCAGAAGTAGCATCTAGTGGATCAGTGGATTTGTCTGGATGGGAGGGAGGGAGAGAGAGAGCGCGCTTGTGTCCCTGCATAGAAATGCTAAAAAAGGATGGAGAATGGCATTCAGCCAAATAAAAGGTACAGGGTAGAGTTAGATGGTATTCTCTTCTACTTTGCAGCTCAGCTCCTTTCGGGTTTGCACAGGACAAGCTGATCTGTAGGCCACCCAAAGGTGGCTGATGTACACAAACTGGACAGCCAGAGGGGTAACAGGCCTCCTTTGCATACGCAAAGCGATCTGAGTTGATTCTTGTTAAAATCTGATTTGTACAGTTAAGTTCAATTATAATTTTCAGCAGTCACCCTTACCAGAAACCTTGTAGAGGTACCTGTCCAGGAGAACAGGAGCAGATGGAGGTGTGCTCTGTGTGTCCACCACTGGTATGGAAACAGCAGTGGAGTGTCCCCCACTGGGTCACAGAAGGCTGGGACTATTTGTAGCATCCCTTCTCCTTAGCTGCAGATGTTTTTTACTCTAAGCTAAATTCACAGATTTGTTACTGTGATAGAGACATTTGCAGTTTAGTTAACATTTGTGCCTCATTAACCCATAGCATTTGTACCCCAAAGCCAGTGAACCCCAACATTTTCAGTTCTCCAACATTGACATCTGCAAATGCAGTGCAGCTGGGGGTCAGAAGATGCTGGGCTTTAAGAGAGAAATATATGTTTTAAAGAATTAGCCAAATGAAACTTTATTCACAAATAAGGAGTAAAAACTTAAAACCTAAATATTTCTTCTAAATATTTCTGACAATTTGCTTGAACCGTGATCCCTGGCAGTGGTGCATGACCGATGTTCCACATTCCAGGTCCACATTCCAGGAGTATTATGTCCAAATACAAGTTCTGGGTCTGAGAAGCCAAGCGAAAAAAGCTAAGACTGAACACCAAGAAATAAGGGGTGAAGGTGAGAAGATGGTTGTGTGAGAGCAGGGCGCAGCTCCCACAAGCCTCTGTTGGATTATGGATCCATTCCCAGTTCAGACTCAGCCTCCAGCCCCAGTCTCCTTGCAGTGATCCAGAAGAGAAAGAGCATACCTAAGGCATATGGGACCAGACGTGGAGCTGATGTGAATATGAGCAAAAGATCTCTGTCTTCAGCAAAAGTCAGTTTGACAGCACCAATGGGTTTGCCCCTCTCCCTAGGGTGAAATGGGGCTTGTCCCCTCTCCGTGCCACATCTTCCTACCTTGGCCTTTGCTGCAAGAACTCTTTGTTTCCTGCAGCTTTCAGCAGAACTCAGCAGCCCAAGGAGACCCTCTGCCCATAGCATCCACAATCTGGGCACAATTAGAAACACAAATTGACCATTACGTCCTTTATTAATCTACTCTAATTTTTATGCTGTGAAAACACCTAATTCCACTGCTTTGGCTACTGGCCCCTAACATAACAAGTTACATGGGACTTGTCTCATCAAAATATCATCATGTCTAAATAGAGGATCTGTCTGAACCACAGTGAAAATGAGTAATGATCACAATTATGGGCCGTATAACAGTCCAATAAAATCTAATTAAAATGATCCACATCCCATCTGCCAACAGCACATAAGCAACACCAGCCATGGGGGGGGCAGTGGGGGAAGTAAATAACACTGTCTTAATTTTTAAAATACCAAATATTTCACAGTGGAAAAGCTTTGTATATTTTATAACTAGCTCCAAACTGTGCTGCCCATGAATTTCTGTGATGACTGGTGATTCTTCACCCTTAACTGAGATGTTTTAGGGACTACTCCTTCAGAGAACATCCCAGGAAGAAGTTCTCTCAAAACAAACTTTTCTAAAAAGTCTGCACATTTGGGGTTCCTGGGCCTATTTTCAGAAGGATTTAAGCACTGAGAACCCTGGGTTTCTGTGATTTTTAATGATGTAAGCACATCTGTACAAAAAAAAAAAAAAAAAAAAAAAAAGTTTTAGGCATCATTCCATTGGTTGTTCCTCCCACCAGACAGCAGCCAAATCAAAATAGCCTCATGTCTTACTTTCCATACTTAGTGCATCTCCAAACTTGGACCCTTCCTGGCCTTTCTACAGCTAGCAACAAATACAGTTCAAGTGACTTCTATCTCTTGTTCTCTGTGACCTGTTCTCATTTTAGAGCCTGTGAAGATAATACTCTGCTTTGTAATTATATCACTATGAGGTTACCAACAAGAAAAGTTGTCATCAGGCAGAACAGTGCCACCTCACTCACCCGAGCACAGAAAACATTGGCACGAACACCATGTACCCCTCATCTTGCTGAATGCTTAAGGAATGCAAAAACCAAAGGACAAGGTACAAAAGGTTAGGAAATAAGGTGCTGAAGTCTGGTTTGTGATGGAAAGTAGAATATGTTTTCTCACCTGAAGGTACGATGGAGTTCATTACAAAGCCATGACTGGCAAGAAACTAAGATGAGAGTTAGGAGAAGCAAGCTGGAGACCAGGAAGAGTAGGTACATCAGCGTGCTTGAGATGGCCTTATGGATGTTGACGCTTACTCTCAAGGCAACACCCAGAGTTTTAATAGTTCTATGCATGTTGAATAGAAGTGAAGTGAAGCTAGAGACAGCCCATCCTAAACTGCAGGCAGCAAAAGCTCACATTAGGTTTCAGCCTGCTTGTCTGGCTGTAGCTTGAGCTGTTATGAAAAACCAACCGTGATTTCAGAGGGAGAGTTCAGTTTTGGATCCAACGTCTGTCTGGAAGCCACCCAGCCAAAACCTAGGGAACAGCAGCAAATGTGCGCTGCTTTAGCTGAGCTATGCACTGATGTAAAAAGCTAAGATCACTCTTTTAATACTTGACTTTATTGTCTGTGTGTTCTATAACTGATAGATTGGTTAAAGGATGAAAATTTCTCCATTTCTCCATAATGTGGCTATTTTTTACAGTTGGATTAAGCCTCACAGGAGAGATGGTCCCTGGTGGTTTGAACTGCATCCTTGCCCTGTTTCTGGTACCAGCTTTCATCCAAGCATGGATAACAGTCTGCAGCACTGGTTGCTTGAATTTAAACCAGTCTGAACAGTTCTTCCTTCACCTACAAAAACAGATGTAAAGATGTGATCCTCCCTCCCAGTCTAAAAGCTGTGGGACCATTTCTTACTGAGTGGGAACTCCCGTCTCTGGTGTATCCATTCAGAAGGAAAACTGGTCCACATTACCCATAAAATCTTCCTAAATATACCTTGTACCCTCAGCCTGTTATCCCGATTTGAGAGCTACATCCCTGGCAAGCTCCCTGCCTGCACACCTCCCAGGCAGCCCCCCTCCCGAGGGGCACACGTGTTGGTCCCCATCCGCCGTTCTTCCTTCACGTCAACCACAACTGCACGCTAGCTGCCAAGTCGAAAATACTGATTTTTAATTGAAGAGTGTTACCTCTTGAAATCTTATTCAGTGATCATTTTTATATAAAATCTTGTGAACATTTCAAAGCCAAGGTACCAAAGCCATCCAAAATTTTACATTTCCTGAACAGGAAGGGACCCTAAATGGAAATTAATTTTCTTCTAGCAGAATACACCTGAGATAGAATCTATTTTGGCATGTTTTGCAATTAGTCTCCATCCATCTACAAAATGATTGTCATAGTTTCATTCTCAGCTGCCCCAGTACTGCAGGCTTTTAATACCATACTGCTTATTTATGATACGGGTATGGCCCATTTTCATACTGTCAAACCAAGCTAAAGCAGTGTATTTTTATAAAGGATGCAGAAGGCTTCACAGCTTTGCTTTGACCATGGTTGCTCAAATCTCTCTAACCTTTGACTGATGAAGAAGTTGAGGAATACAGAGACACAACAATAGTCTCCAGCATAAGTGTTATGATAAAATGAAAGAGGGAAAATACATATTATACACATCACCTCTGGGAAACAGTAATCACAAAAGTTATTAAACATTCTGTCAAAGGCTCTGCAGACTCCTTTTCTCTCCTGCCCAGTTTTGTTAGCAATAAAGGCAGGTTGCTAATATTTGTCACTTTCAAATTCATAATTTACTACTCAAAAGGCAGCAAAGATAAATTATATTTTCATAAAAGACTATGAAGTTGTCCAATTTTCCAGAGCTGCAGGAGGACTGAAACCCTGTGCTATGGCATAGGTCCTTTCATGCATTATGGATATGGTGATTTTACAATTCAAAGCAACAGTTCTCACCTTTCCCACTGCCTGGCATCGTTGGATTATGCTTTAGGAGATGCTGCATCTTTCGGGATGGCCAAACACACACCCATTATGAAGGCAAAGGGACAAATGAGAGACTGGTCGAGGCACCCCAAATGCTATTGCTATGTTTGGGGAAAGGATTTGGTCCTATTGTCCAAGAATCACTTCTAGTATTTCGACAGTCTGAAAAAAAATATGTTGGAAATCACCGGGATCCAGTTTTTTTACTGCAAATTCTGAGTCGGTAACCTACTAGAGATGCTGGTATATTTTAGAAACCCTGTTGGTATAAATTGACAGTGAGGACAGGACTTTGGCTACCCTGACTTCCGTAGCCACAGCATGCTGTCTTCAAAACAAGCTGTTCCACAAAGAACCATACCTCACATCTTTGGATCTCCCCCATTATAACAGTCTCTAACTGGCTTCTGGTAAGAATTGGCTTGGTGTCATAGAGTCTCTGGAGTCAAATATGGGGTTGCACTTATAATACAGTTTTTTTTCTGCAGCTAGGCACCTTTTCTATCACTAGGCACCCTATTTTATTTAAACTTGTAGAAACTTAATATCTTTCTGACCTACACAGAGCATAAGTTAAAAACAAGCTAAAACGGATTGCCAGTTTGCCTACCGTCTGTAATCAAGCTTCAGTAAATTCCAGTTCTCAAAACAAAACCTTGCCTCTGCGCATTCACTGAAGCCAGCTTTGCCTGACACATTAGAGCAGAGAGCAGAATTTCATTTTTTCCAAGTTCAATATAGACAGAGAGCACAGTTTCTTACTATACATTTAACTCCGATTGGCTTGAGAAAGGTTTATTTAAATTCTTCTAGGGAAATGAGAGCCCAAAGACACCAAGCTTGCATATCCATATACATGCCAAGAGACATGCCAAGCCTCATCACATCCAGCAAAAGAACTCCCATTTGAAAATTAAAGTCAGGTTCCAAAAGCTCTTTCTTCCTGAAGCATAGATTTTGCTATGTAGTTAATTCTGCAGGATTTGAAATTTTATTCTGTTCTTTAATAGCCTCCTTTTTTTCTAATGTATTGAAAATGTCCATTGACAACAGTTTGTGATGCTCCTTTTCACTTGAAATTAAATCTTATTCCCCATTCTCTTCCCTCCCTCAAAATTTTCAGCTTATCTCCAAAACTACACTTCAGACACTAAAAAACTGAAATAATTCCAGAGACCTTAAGTCTGCTTAAAATATTTCTTGATGACAAAATTCACTGGAAATAGGTCCACCTGTAGAGAATAAGAGCAAGTAAACAGCATACCTATAGACTGAGCCATATAACATACATGCATAAGGGGAGGGAAAGAAGAAGGGGTTATTTTTGCAAAACAAAAATCTGCATTTCCAGTGGAGCATGAAGGTCCCCACATCACTGTATAAAGAGGGCAGTGCATTATGTGTCCCTCTATGGCCAGCACTATGGGGGAGCTACTACCGCCTGAAAAGGATTGGAAAGACTGAGCAGGCAAAGGAGAAGAGAGGTTTATTAAATCAAATGAGATTCAATACTAACACAGCTCACTGCTATAGATCCTGAATCCAATATCCTACATGAGACGGATAATGATATAGTCAGTGGGAGGTCCTTCCAAGGGGGAAAAAATACAGCTCTATTTTTATACCTTTTTTTTTTCCATCCCTTTCTATCTTGAGCCTTTGCAGAAGGGAGGAGATGTTTGTCTCGTCTCTACTTTCATCATGCACACATACAAGAGACCAAAGCCAGAAATCCACATGAAAGCAGTATCTATCAGGAAATTTGACCAGGAAGAGGAGGAGATGAAGTGTCCTGTGCCATAGAGCCTTCCAAATTAACTCACTGAAACCCGGTACTTGGGTGTAAAGGACCAAGTTCCCAGCTTGTGCCAATTAAACTAAAATAACTGAAGCCAAATTAATTCCACTGATCCTAAATCCCCTGGCTTATTGCTGACCCGTTCACAGCCAGCATTGCTGCCTCTGCTCTGAGCATGCACCTTGACATACGAATAGCAAATTCCCGTTTTTAAGAATCCCGATAGCAGAGAGAAGATATCCTCAGTCGTGAAAAGCAGTGTTAAGACTACATGGGTGATTTTTGATAGCATTAAAACAAGTCCAACCAGTACCATGCTCACTCACTATGCATACAGCAAAGTAAGGTGGCATTGCGCTGCTCAGCGCTGCGAGCTCAACCACAGAAAGATTCAGTCACCTTCTAGCACAGATCCAGTAGTGTAGTAAGCAGTAACATGTGGTATAAATAATAAAGCCATTTCCTTGATTTATCCAAGCAGGCTAATATTATGGACAAGAACAAGAACAAAGCAGATATACAAGTCCTAAAGCTAATAGTCCCAGGTGTGTTATACAAAAATACTACAACAAACATAGAATAACTCACAGAAGCCTGCAGAAATCTTCTGAACACCAAAAATCCAGTAAATAAGTGTATCTAGCAGGTCATCAAATAAACCAACCAAAACATAAGGCTTGTGTACAAGTTACTCCTTGAGAAAGGGGCCATTAACTCCAGAAAAGTGACCCTTTCAGAGGTGTTTCCAGGAGCAGACAATAAGATTTCTGTAAATTATATTGAATGTTTTTCCCTTCCTCGCAAACAAGGGGTAAACACCCTGGAAGTACGTTCAGTGCCGGATTTTTAGCTTTAGACCTCAGACAGACACAAGCTGTCTGGCCCCCACAAGCAAGAATTGTTTTTAAGCATTTTAAAAGGGGACGAGCACAAGCCAGAAGAGCCAGGCTACTATTGCTGCCTGTTACGGGGCAGCTGGGGCTTTTTGGCCTGTCCCCTTCCTCTCCTCCCCACCCCGCACAGGTTCTGGCACTGCTGGTGCAGGAGCCCCAGGGCTGAGCTTGCAGTTTAAACCCATGGATGGACCTGCAGAGCTGCTGAAATGGGCAGAGGAGGAACGAGCAGCCTAGCTTCACTGGGGTGATAGTGTGAGCCGACCCGACCATTTGCCTTGGGTCATTTCTGTCTATGGCCATCTTTGTAAATTAACTAAAACAGTGATTTAACATGTAGTTTGCAGGACGTGTGAATATATATGTATGTATGAGGAGATAACTTATCTCTGTTCTTTTCACTACATAAAAACAACCAGCTCTAATAGCTAAGTCTCATAAGACAGAGAAATTAATCATTTTTTAAAACCCCATAAGATAAACTATGTCATAGTAAAGAATGTGCATATTAACTGACCTGTAGCCAAATGCAAGTTGAAACCCCTCCCATTGCATCAGAGCAGGCTTGTTTTTAATATAACATTCTCACTGTTTCTAATAATGTCTGTTTATATTTGGTATTCCCGAAAAGCTGTATTGGGATTGCTGTTGCAGTAGGTTATATCAGCACAAACATGTCTGTCCAATGTCACATCAAAACTAACAGGACTTTTAATGCTGGCTGCTGCTTTATGGGAATCTGCAGACACTATTGTGTATAGAGTATAAATATTTATATATGACGTGTTTGTGAATACATGTACGTACACAGGACCAGCCAGACCTAGTTAATCAGCCAGTTTGAAAACTTCATTGCTTTCAGATGAAAAAGAAAATTATATTAACATATCAATAGCATATACATGCTGAGAGAGTGATTACCCCTTACATCTTCAGGATATCCAAGCACCCAGACGGGCCCAGCTCCATTAACGCCCTATCTTAAATATTCTGTCTCGTCATCTCTCATTTCTCTCCCACTTCCTTCAGACTTTCTTCTCTCTTATCTGCTGTTCCTCCTTACCCTTTTCCATCCGTCTCATTTCTCTCCTTCCATTTCCCTTGTTCATCCATCTTTCCATTTCCCTTCTGCCATTCATCACTCCCTCATCCTTCTTTTTTCCCTTCCCCCTTTCCCCCTTCCCCTCCTGTTCTCCCTCTCCCACCCCTGTTTCTCGCAGCCTGTTTTGCTTGAAGTTTCCACCTTGTGGTTGCGTACTGCTGACTTCACATTTGCTGTGGTGTGAACTTCACATCTGTGAGTGGATGACAGGAAAGATTAATAACCCCGCGTTCCCCTTCTCCTTGACTGTGGGCCTATCTAATGAATAAATATATAAATAAATAACAGAGCTTAAAATCACCTAAATAGAGACCCAGAGCCTGGGAGAAAACATTTTGCTGAATCTAGTCTTTAAAAAAAAATAAAAACAGCAACAAAAAACCCTGCAACCTCTAATGATCTCTAGTTTACATACTCGGCAATTTTTTTTTCCCTAAATACTTTATGGGGAAAAAAGAAAAGTTAGAGGCAAAGGAATGAGTCCTTTCTCCTGAGCCAATTAAAGGAAGAATGGCTTAAAAGCAGTAATAGGGAAGATGTAGGAAATGTGTGGTAAAGAAATTCAGATGCCCTGCAAAAACCAAGCTGTCAGATGTGGCATCAGCACGGGGCCCCGTCAGTAACAGTGCACAGTGCTCAGCCGTGGTGGGAAACGAGGCCGAATCCCAGCTTCACCATGCAAGATAAAGTCTCTGCCTTTGCCTCCAGACCAGGTTACATCACACATAGCAAGTTCTCCAAATAGGTGTTTCCCATCACAATTTAGGTTCGACTGTGTTTTGGCGAGTTCTTCATTTGTAAATTGATCACTCGACTTTGCTAGGGCTGAAGCGAAACCAGAGCTGAACAGAGCAAGGAGTTCTCCCTGCAGCACTTCTGCAGAATTGCTGGAGGAAACAGAGGGGAGCTCTGCACCTAACTCCTTCCTACTTCAAGCTCTCACCCCTCTTTCATTGTGCAGAAGGTCTTAACAGGACCTCTCACTGCTGCAGGAAGAGGCAACCCATCAGCGGCTAGTTTGGGAGAGAAGTTTCACGTGTGCACGCAGCCCACCTGCCCCATCTGGGGCTGGTCCCTCCTGACAGAGGCCATAACAAAAAGATTTCTTGCAATTGCAAGCCATTAGCCCCAGGAAACTGTGTGCAAAATGCCATTACAAATATTGTGATTTGATCCAAAGGTGTTCAGGAAAAAAAAAAAAAAAAAAAAAAAAAGATGCACAAAACCAGAAGCAACCAGGGAAGAGGGGAGAAATAACCAAGCCAGGAACTCTGCTCCACTTTCTGCCCTCAGGCAAAAGTCTCACCAACCTTGATGAGTCCATTGCAGGAGCAAGAAGGAGCCCCCTGTGTGCTCACCAACACTCACATCTCCTGCAGCTGTAGTGAGAACAGGTCGGATCCTACCCACGGAAGCAAGGGCAGGGTTTGCTCTGGGTTGGAGGTGGGCTAGGGCGGCCAGCCAAAGGCTTGGGAGCAAACTGAGCTGCTTTCCCTCCAGCAGCATCCCCACCCAAACCCCACCCTCCTGGGAGCCCCACAGATGTTTGCACTGATGAGGCTGGGCTCTGACGTGCCCTCAGACAGGCAGAAGTGACTTTCTCCATCCCAACGTACTCATTACAACTCCAATTCCTCTCTCGGCAGCTTTCATTCTAAACATACAAACCCTGTCTTCTCTAAGTGAAAAAGTATCTCTTTGTCCATAGTCAAGTATAAGCCACTGTTAAATCTCATTTCTCATAAACAATAAAGCAGAATCAAGGAAGTCATTCTGGTCAAATGCTAGACAAGCTCTCTGAGAAAAAAAATGCCCATCTCTCATCAGCTGCTGCCCCAAACCCCAAGCGCAGGCTGGCGGTATCCCCTCATGTACACCTCTTGTCCGTGGTTGTTTTTTTTTGTTGTTGTTGTTTGTTTTTTGTTTTGATTTTTTTTTTTTTTTACAAGTGCAGGGGAAGGAGACCAAAGATAAGAATCACGATGTCTACATATGGCCTCAACACCGGGACAAAAACTGCTTGCTCTTTCTGAAGTCATCTAAGCATCTAACTGGCTTATTGCAATAAAGGGCTTTTAAACCTTCCTTAAAAAATTACCTTTTTTAAATAAATTTAAAAAAAAAAAAAATCAATGTGGCAAACATAAGCCACCCTAAATCATTTTACTGCGTAAAGGAGGCCTGCAGCTGCACCTAACATTTGGCCTTTAAAAAAGCAAAGCAGAGAAAAACGGACACAAAGCACGTCCCTGCTGACACTTGTACCCGTGAGGGCTTTTACTCGTGTGAATTTACCTGGTAAGGCTTGTGGGAAAACTCTTAAAAAAAAGATAGATACCCTGTCATCATTTCATAAATATGCATGGATCATACATCCACGTAGCTTCAATGGTAGTTTTGAAATTATTGTTGTTAATGAAGAAAAATACTAAGACCTGACCCTGCAGCTTTTATTTAGTAAAACAGCCACCACAACGTGCTGCAGGATCAGGCCTGATGCAGTTCATTTTACAATTCTTTTCTTGCCTTCTAATTTTAAAATAAAGCAATTTTTCTCCCTGGAAATTCTGCAGTATCCATGAATAATAAACTGCTCTCAAATGATATTGACCTTCAGGTTTTAAATCTGAAAAGAATTCTAGATGGAAAAATTAAATGCGGTGTAAATAACCAGTGGGTAATTAAATTTATTTTTAAACAGCATCAAAGTTCAGAAGAAAGAGAATAACAAAGAATATCTCATAGAGACATGCACAAAGGCTGTGTCTGTATAATTACTTATCTAGCAGTA
The DNA here is from genome assembly GCF_011077185.1 of Oxyura jamaicensis. Taxonomy (NCBI): domain Eukaryota; kingdom Metazoa; phylum Chordata; class Aves; order Anseriformes; family Anatidae; genus Oxyura; species Oxyura jamaicensis. The sequence goes on from NC_048912.1 coordinate 3,130,481, forward strand.
ACCAAAGTCTTTTTTATACGGATTGATTATTTTTGAGATTGCATCTTGCAAATCTGAACTAAAAATGCTTTTTGTGCAGCGTTCAAACATGAAGATGCCTTTGGTAACACTACAGGCTGAGGATCCCAAATAGATATTTAATTTAGATTGAACAGGACACTTATGCCATGGTAAATAAATCATTTTATTAATGCAAGTCTTTTCACTGATGTTTAATGGCTATGATATCTACGGAATTGCTGTTAATCCAAAATAAATGTGTTTAATAATCAATTGATATTTGTTTATCATGCAATAATTGTCTTATTAAATCAGAATTAAATGCCTATTAGGAAATGTTAGCTTAAAGCTTCAGTTAGACTTCTGAATAAGGGTATAATTAATAATTCTCTTAATTCTTGAAAAGGAGTAACAAATTAATTGTCAAAATATTGTAATCTATGTTGAGAAACCCCATAGATGAGAACTTTGAATTGTTACGTACAAAGAAGAGATAAATGTTCCTAAGAGCAGATACAAAATTCAACATTATAATTATTACATATAGTAGATTTCCTTTTACCGTGTTTTAATAATTCTAAACTCTTTTTTTTTTTTTTTATCAAATTGCTTGAAGATTATGAGAAGAAAAGGAGGGGGGAATATCTTAATTTTCTTAAGAGTTACTTGCAAAGTAGCTGGTCTCAGTTTGACAGATTTTTTTTCCTTCCAAAGGCAAGTCAGTGTTATTGAAAATTCCAAAGATTTTTTTTTGATTCCTTTTAAACTCATGTTTTCTTGTAAAAGAGAGAGAAAAAGATTACACTGCTCATTGGCTTTAATTGCAAACATATCCCTTCCCATAAGCATGGCACTTGATCAAAATACCAGAAATAAATATATTAAGATGTCCATCAGTTTCACTCTCTCTTTTTTTATCTTCATCTTTTTTTTTTTTTTTTTTTTTTTTTTTTTACCAGAAGTCACAAAAAGCCTGTTGTCTCCATCCTAGGGGCTGAGTCGTGCCGGGGTTTCTGCCGCTTTGTGAGGGCCGTGGGGCGATTTGTTTGGGGGGCAGAGCGCGGGGGGAGCCGTGCACAAGCAGCAGGAGCTCCACGAGGTCGCCCAGCAGCAGCTGCCCGCCGCTGGCAGCAGCAGCCGGGGAGCAAGGCGCTGCGGACGGGTCCCTGAGGCACTGCAGGGACCGAGAAGAGAGCAAAAGTCTCCTTTCCTTTCAGTAACAGGCGAGCAAAAGATGCCTGTAAATCATTACTTTAAGGACAATCGGATGGTCCTAGAGTGATGCTGTTTAAGAGAAGAACTTGTGTACCACCACAGGTGCTCTGGGCAATAATTCCTGAACTGCCCCTGCTGCACTCGCTGCATGTGGCCACAGCGCTGCTCTTTATAGGCAGCTTCCAGGGGAAAGAGAGGAGGCTGTCAGAGCCATTCATTTCTACTTAAGAAGCAGTTGTTCTTTATACAGGAACTGGAAAGGTTGGAACAAGTGACACCTCGTTTTTCTGGAGTCATCGCTCAGGAAGCTATCGCTTTGTCCACTTGTGACGATTATCTCTGTTAGCTACCCCAAGCAGTCAGACCCTGAAACTGCTCTTTGTCTTAACATTGAAAAAGAAAGGAAAAGGAAAAGGAAAAGGAAAAGGAAAAGGAAAAGAGAAAAGGAAAAGAAAAAAAAGAAAAAG